>NC_044192.1:25269136-25569136 GCF_900880675.1 Sparus aurata
ACCTCTCAAAAGGTAGCTTTTTTCTTTCCGTTCCCTTCGCCATTTCATTTGCAGCTGCACCATTGTCTCAGTATGTGATTACCAAACAGGAAAGTGGCCATTGGTTTTCCTTGTCAGGTGCCTTGTTACTTACAGAAAAGACATAATTGAGACCTCAGCTGCAAAAAAGATTTGGACTGCAGCCCAGATGTTAGATTAACTTTCATCAAAGTCAATATCAAGCGATTATGAAAACCCACCCCGCACCAACGCCCACTGACTAACAAACCTAATTAAGTGGTGCCATTAGTGCCTGGGCGTTGAAATGAAATACGATTGAGGCCGGGTCACGATATAACAAAGTGGGTAAAGAGGAGGATCCAGACAGCATTTCAAGGAGGGATCATTTTAACTGCACGCAGACGTGCAGAAGAGAGAAGGGGAAAGCGGGAAATAAAAAACCTCTGGCATCACGTCCCAAGAATGTCAGCAATGAGCTTACAGACCACATCCCAACACATAGGAGTCAGAGTCGGAATCACATCCAGACCTATAACAGCGCTGGAAGAAAGAGAGGGATTGCTGTGGAACGCCTGAGTGGGAGAAGGAGGCCCCTCTGACAGTCCAATGAGCATCCTGTGTCTACATCACATGACGCAATCCCACAAATGGTTCTGAAATTGTTCCATGCTGCCAAAAGTTTCGCTTAAAGGAAAAAAAAGAGAGTGGGAGAAAGATTTAAAGGAGGAAAGAGAGAGAGAGAGAGGAGACAGGGAGAAGTGGTGGAGGGAGAAGGGAGAAAACATAAGGCGATGTGTTTTACTGCATACCTCGGGCTGGGTCACTACGAGTACAGAAGAGACATAAAACAAATCAATTCTGGAATGACCCGGGCTGCAGTGAGAGCTGGGTCTGCAATGGAAAGACATGGGCTTGTGGTTCGCACATAGAACTACATACAGGCCCCAATAACGGCAAAATGAGGTGAAATGGGGAACTTTATAAAGAAAGAGGATGGTAAGGATGAAGGAAACAAGTACCTTCAAGAGAAAAACAAGATCTGACATTTGTGACAGAGGAAATTCAATTCAAATCTGATTGGTGTTTAGAAATATACTCAGCAAAAATACATGAAAAGAACAGATAGAGAGAAGAAGGAAAAATAGACAATCGGCGTATGTACATGAAATTCAATTCAAGAACTTTTCAAGCACATTTAAGTTACCTTACCTAAACATTTCCAGACTCTTGAATCCTTTATCATCGCATATAAAGTGTTTCTTTTATCTAATTGTGGACAATGAGTTTACACAATTCCTTTATACGTACACCAATTGATGCAAATTGTCACTTTATTAACTTGACCAGATGTCCATATAAACTTATATGGACATATATAATAATTATTCAATTTTTGCCAATTTTGACGCCAGGAGACACACTTGCATAGCGATGGGATTGCATAATTTCAAATATTAAATGTATTTTGATTTAGATGAGTGGTTGTGTAGCTAAAACACCTGATGATTTTGTTGAAAATAAAGCATTTTTTCAGTATATTTAAATTTAAGCATCCTAACTGTTACAGCATAAAGGTTAAAGATTCTGTATGATTCCTAGACAATGCCGACCTGTCAACAACAAACTAGACAAACAGAGTCTGTAATGCAGCTAAACAACTGGCTGAGCAGACTAGTCCAGTCCTGTCCTTTCATTTCCCTCTCTCTCTCTCTCTCTCTCTCTCTCTCTCATTCTCCCTCTTGCAGCCTCCGTGGGTCTATCTCATGCTCTTTTCCTACGATCACAGGGAGCATGTTACAGCAGCAGTAATAGCACATGACAAGGTGACCTGTGCCCCACACAGGATGGGCTAAACTGGGGTGGAAGGGGTGGGGTGGGGGGTCCCATGTCCCGTGTCCAACCCTATGGTCTCTGCACCACTCCCCCCCTGCCCAGGCCCCAGTGCTGGCCTGTAAGGGGAGAGAGAGGCAGTGACGGCAGCCTGCCCCCTTATACTGGGCCCCTTGCTGGACTCTGGAGAGGGGAAAGAGACGAGGCAGGGAGAGGCCCACTTCAACACACACCGAAAACCCAGTTTATGTCCATGCTGAATTTGATAGAGAATGCACATATTCGAAAAACACAGAGTCGCGCACACAGAAGGCCAACTGGACAGAACCGGACAGACAAGAGACATGTGGTTAAGGTGGGTGCAAACACTAGCCCACAAGTCAAAGTTATATAACCTCCATAAAATGCTGTCTCTCTTTCAGGGAAATAACTCTCTTTAAAAAATGGGAAATATAAGAAATTACTGGCTTTTGTATGTATTAATAAAAACCTGACTTTTGAAAGGAGAAAAAAAACAATTACATCAAAATTACGTAAAAAAAATATCTGTAGTCTCGTAAATCTGTACTTACTGTACATGCCCTGCCCTACATGTCAAACAGTGACATATATTTTGCTTTGAAGGAAGAATTACTTCTGCATAAATTCTGTTCCACATACAACAAATATTACCTGTGTGATGTGTTTGGCCTAGAAACCATCAACCACGGGCGGTAATTGCGGACCGAAGGACATTAGGGGGAAAGTTAACACTTCATTAGTCTCAAAGGCAACTAGGACATATGTGGCGAACAGCATGCATGCACATACAGAGTACAAACAAGTGGTTCTATACAGTGAAGTACAGCAGCCTCTTTCTTTCTATAGGGTTACATGTGAGAGGAAGCGACCAATTACTGTAGTCACGAAAGGGGGGAGGGGCAGTGTATTTCACTGTACAGAAGACCTAATGGACTGTACCATTACAACAGCACACCGCTCCATGAACAACCTGACACAGTTGCGGTCAATAGAGACACAAACCAAGCCTGTGATGTAGATAAGTCCCCCTGACGAATCAACTACAAACAGCTTTAAAGGCTAAAATACACTCTGTCTTCATTTGGGTAAAGTCTCCCTTGGTGTCCTAAATAACACATGTTCTCTCGTAAAGTTCCACATCATCTAAATAAGGAACACGTGTGACTGTTGATCTTGTGTCTGTTAAGTCGTTGAGAAGGTAAACTGCAGAAATTAAAAAAATTAAAAAGCTGATATCTAAACAACAAGGGTAGAACTCTTTCATAAACGGAAATGGATAGGTGTAAGAATGACAGCACCGAGCTCACCGGGAAAATAGGTAGATTTACACACCCCTTGCTGTTCGCTGTATTTGGCACGTTTTCTTTAAAAGTGATGAGTATTAGAGAGAAAAGAAGAGCCCCAGGCTGTTTTTAATTTCAGACTTTAAAAGAGACAAGACGCTCATAGTAAGTAATGATGTCATTACAAGCTCGGTTCTCCACCACTAAGAAGTGGTTGGTTCACGTGTAAAAATACACTTGTATAAACATTAATAGTTCTAACTACTGTGGCAAGTGTGTGTGGGGGTGACGGAGAACTCCTTCCACATTCAGGTAAATTGTCGCACATGTAACTGTACATCACATTGAGTAGCTAAGATCACTGCAGGTTATCACTATTTTCTCATGTGTTTATCAGCAAAATTTTAGATTACATTACCCTGTGTCATTGAAGGCGTCTAAACATGCTCTCTTTGGGACTGACAAAACCCCCAATACCTCTACGACTGTATTGACAAATTCCTTCTCGGTCCTGCAGATTTTATCACACAGGGCGGAAAGTCAGGGATAAGTCCTTTGGTTTTAACAGTGTCTGTGATTTAGATCACATATCGACAGGTCACATTGAGTTAAACAAACTTTTAAAAATAGTGATATATTTCTAATTCACAGCTGTAAATATTATCACTTTAGAATGCAAATATCACAGCCCTGTTAAAGGCTATATTGATAATTGCTCATACATTACAGTACCTTGTTCTTAAGAGATTTCTTCTCCCATCTATGATGAGAATAAATGTATTTCTGATTACCAATGTTAAACAGAAGTGAACAATCACTGGACATCTGTTCAAAAAGGTTGTAACTCAAAAGCGACATTAGGGACTATTTACGTGTGAACAGACACTTTCACAGTCGAAAACTATCATTATGAACAAGGGTGCACATCAGCAGGTACGACTTCACAGTGAAAAGAGAAGGGTCTCACCTGAGATGTTAGCATGCCCTTGAACAAATAGGTAAGACTTGAAACCGCTCTTCAGTATATCCCGAGTTGTTGATCCTGTTCAATACAAAAGCAAAATGGCATGTCGCAAGTCACTGAGTGGGCCCATACCTGACCTGCAGTTACTCTGTTTATGTAACACTGACTTATTTTCAACGGAAACGTACACACTCAAGGGTAATCATCATACAGCAGTAAGGCGATTAACGCAGGCAAACACACTGGTTAAACAACACACTCCGACTGTGCTCAGCCGGTTTCTTGTGTGATCCTGGTCTACAGAAATTACCAACAACTCAAGTCTTGACTTTAGCATTCCTCCTGTGCATGCGAGTTTCATACCTCAGCTCAACTTTTTCCCCATCAAGACCGAGTTGCTTTTAATCCTCTTTAGTCGACGGCTCTCGTCGTCTTCATGTTCGCGCAAAGTGTGTCCCCTCCATGTTGACTGGGTGGGTTTTTAGCTCTGAGCAGAGTGGACCGCGTTGCACTAAACTCAGAAATGTGAGGAGACTTGGGGGAGAAAACGTCAAACTCGTCCGCCCTTCCAGACGTTGGCTCACACACACTCTCTCTCTCTCTCTCACACACACACACACACACACACACACATGCACACACACAGCGGCGCTGGTAGTAGCTAACGTGTTAGCGTGGCTAGCTGGAAGCCTTAACCCTAAAACACGGCACCAAGTTCAGCCAGCGTATTAACCGTTTTACGGCCGCCGCCGACCAACAGTCAACGGACAAACGGCCGAGGCGCGACTGGGTATCACTGACGGGGAGAACGTACGCGCAAACATGAATAAAACTCAATCACACCTACGGTTGTCCGACGAGAAATACCCCTCCTTCTTCAGGACCCAAATAGATGGCCATTACTTTTTGTTATGCACCGCCCCCTCTCGAGGAACTCTACGGGAAAAGAGGGATTTCCCCCCCAGCCCCTCCGGTAACCAATCATAGGTGGGCTTGGCGTGTCTCCTGCGCCGTGATTGGTGGCATTTCTGCCCAGTCCGGCTCTCTTTGGTTGGTTCCGGTGCCTGTATGGCGGGGAGCCGCCCCCTCAAACAGGGGTGTGTCGTGACGTCAGAGGTAACGAAGAGGTAAACAACTTTGACCGCGTGAGGTTTAAAGCAACATCGTTTCTGCCTCTGATTTCTGAATCGACGGGCACTCGCGCTGAGGATTACCGCGCTAAGATTAGAGGCGGTGTGGCGTCTCTTTAGGGAGAGATCATCCCTTTGAGATCGTCTCCCTCTGCAGCGGAGTGCCTTTGTTTTGCAACTACACTCTCTGCGCCTTATGTTTGAATTTTAAATGACCCACAACACCATCACCATCGATAACACGCAGACGAAACACTAACGGGAGCACTCCCCCGTCCCGAATCTTCTATTTTACGCGATTTGCTTCATTATTCCTTTGACACTTTGCAAATGTGTGCAGCGAGGCGTGCGTATCGGAGGGGTGTGTCTACTCTGCAGTACAGTGGTAGGCTGGAAAGCTGCATGGCGGTCTTGCCATACATTTGCAATGCATGAGAGATGGCCGAGCATGGCTAAAAATAGACGATTAAACAACTCCACCGCACGATCACACTTGGCATATAGCGCTGATATTTTCTGCGCTTCACCAAGATAACAAAACATCTCTTATCTCGCTTATTTATTTAGATGGCATTTGTTCATTCACGCTTGCCTGCACATAGGAGCTCTGGTGTGTGGGCGCGCGTGTGTGTGTGTGTGTGTGTGTGTTGGGGGGGCCAGCGGAGGGGGCCTGGGTGAAGGTCAGGGGTGTGTCTATAATGTAAACACGGTAAAGGCGACAGATACGAAGGCGAGAAGGAAAGGGAGAGGAGGGCCTTATCCGGTCCCATATATCCTCTTCCGACTAATGGTTCTTTACTCCTGCTGCTGCTGCAGCCTGAAAACAAGAGGTAGGACTGCGCACACTGTGAAGTGAAGACAGATCTCGGCTGTGCGAATGATTGGGGATTTGTTATGATACAACAGTAGCGTTTTCCAATGCCAAACCACCTTATTGTGTAAAGTGATAGCTTTAATAAAACGCATTTCACCCTAAAAAATACAAAGAGTCCTACTATTGTACTGTTTTTGTTCCATCCCCTATCCGATCTGTTTGTGCCGCATGGAAATTATCTTTATTTTAGTCTTTAGTCTTTATGTAGTTTTGGGGAAGACATTTTTATCAGGAGAAAACTATCTCCAGTGGCTGATTACTTACAAACTCTTTGTTTCCATGAATATACAAACTGACCCTGAAGGACAACACAATTTCATACTGTTTTACTTTGTTTATATGTGGGGTGGACCCTTCCATCTTTCTAGCTTCAAACAGTGTTCTGGGACCTTATGTTCCTCTCAAACCAGCTTGTTTATTCACTTGTGGGGGGAAAAAAGTATACATATTTCTGAGTTTGTATCATTACCGATATATACTGATATTATAAATGTTGAAGATCGGAGTTCGAATTTCTCCTCCAAAATGACACAGCTTAAGCTTGGCTGGAAAATAAATCAAAACTAGAAACAGCAGTGCACCCAATTCCTGAGACAGATAATGACTCGACATCAAAAACAGATGACAGTAATAACCAAAAAAGTGTAATCTGAGACCAGATTATTCCACCTACCCCTCTGACAATTTAAAAAAAATGTCTGTACAGGCTCTCTCTGTTTATCTGATGTGTATCAGGTATTTTGCACTCTCACAAGCCCTCCATTAATCCCCTGCATTGATCTAACAGTCAGCACAGGGCAAGAGCTACACAATGTCGCACACTGCTTGTCCACTTTCTAAGTCCCCTGCCAGCAGTGCCTTGTATCCACGACGAGAAGTTTCACAACAAACATTCCCTAAATATCCCGGTCCATTCCACATTAAACACTGATACATTTTGTTCCCACTGTGTACAAACCACTCAATAATTAGGACCACACCATAAAACCCAAGCACGCATGTACAAAGTTCAGTGTCAACAGTCATGTCCAGTTTCCCCCCCTCCGCAGCACCTTAGACATGTGTCATAAGCTTGTTAACTGTTGATTCATGTGCAGTAACTAGTAGTAAAGCGTGTGGGTGTTAGGTTCATGCTCATGGAGAGTTGATCCTTGTCCTGTGGCTTGGGCCGTCTCCAAGTCTGGCACCAGCGCTGGATCAAGCCGTACAGCTAACAGGGATTTACTTGGCTCCACAACACCCATGTCAGACATGTATCCTGGCCCGGCCATTTTGTGTCCTCAGATGCTCCGGCCCTCTGCAGTCAGCTGGCCTGCTGTCTGGAAACCAAGAGAGCAGTGGAAATCATAAATCAGAAACACTTGACCTACTAAAACTACAGGAATTAGTATTCGTGGCACTGGTGTAGAGACATAAATAACTTGCATAGTAAGAGAGCATAAACTGGCACATGCCTTCAGGACAGACATATTTGACTTTAGGCTGTTCTACGGTGTAGTACGGGGCATGTAATCATCAGTTAAATACAAGTAGTAATGTGGCTGCAGATTTAGAGGAGATGCATTTTTTTTTTTCGTAAATTGGAGCAACGATCCATTATTATGCAAACAAATGAATGCAACGCATACATTTATTTATACTATTATCTTCTTTAAAATATTACTCTCTCTTACATATCGATTTTGAGCTATTTTGTATTTTAATTAACAGATTTTTTTGTTTTTTTGTTTTACAGTTATAGAAAATATTATTGTCTGTATATTTTATTTTTCCTTATTCTTATTACTTACTCTATTTATATTATTCTTAAAATCTCTCTATAGCGTGACATTTCTAGTCTAGAAGGAGCAACTGCATCGTAACAGTTTACCCCTATCAATAAAATGAATCAATAGAATTTTTCTGACTCTGATAAGACAATGAACCACTGATTCGCTAGAGTGACTGAAGGAAAACAGACATGAAACAAGTCATGTGAGTGAAAATTGATTTTTTTTTTGTCAGGGAACAAAAATGTAACTCAAAAACAATAAAGCACAAATTATAGTCTGATTTAACAAGACCGTATCCAGGCAAGACACACACACACACACACACACACACACACACACACGTACACACTGCTTCATCTAGTCAGATAAGACACAAAATGATTTCATCTAGTAAAAACATCAACGAACAAAACGTGACAACAATCTTCCTTGAGGACAGTCACAGAGCCACCCAGCTGCGCGTCACATGTACCTGCCTTCCTCTCAAACAAGCTGTACAATAAGAACGAACACAGTTTGTCTGAGAGCACTCACTATGTGACGAGCTAACATGAGCAGAGCCCTCAGGTGCACCAACCCACTTAACGCACCTGAGAGCCTCTCTGCACTGTTTGTGAAAGCATGTGCAGATCGTCTGGCAGATGTCCTCGAGGATACAATCAATCTCTGTGTTGTTTCAGCGCAATGCAGCGTACATTCATGTTGTGCCTATGAAACCCAGGATATCCTGCCAGAGGGACTACCACCCTGTTCCACTTACGCCTGTCATCATGAGATGCCACGGGCTGCTGGTCAAAACCCACAAAGACTCACTCCCCCTGAGCTATCTGGACGGCTTGCGGTTTGCACGGAGCAAAAACATCAGCTATGGATACACATATTTGCCCGGTCACATGTGGACATGAAGAGCATACATGTGAGAGTACTGTTGTTACAAGCGCTGCATTCAGTATGAGTCTCGTCAGCCTCAGGGAGCATGTGCAACTGAATCCTGGACTTGCTGACAGGCAGACCACTGGTGGTGAAGATTGGCACATCCTCCACTAATTCTCGGCACTCGAGTCCATGCCAGTACTCCGTGATCACACATAACTGTGGCGCAGCACAGCCGCCACACTTTCATCAGCTTGAGAATAACACCAAAGACATTAGCATAGTCACTCACTGAGTTTGCATGATAAGACAAAGAAAATCTTATTATGTCTGGTTTCAGCAAAATTTCATCTAAAAAAGGGTATTTGTAAAACAAAGGCACTGTTAGGAATAACACGCTTCTTGTATGACTTCTAAATACACATACATGGTCATATGTCAGTCGTGGTCAAGAGTAGTTAAGTCTGCATACATGGCAGAAGAGCTACATCATACATGTTTGTTGATTTCAGCTCAGCTTTCAATACCATTTCACCCATTAAACTGGAAAATTTAACACTCTGAGCTTGAGTAAAACATTCTGCAACTAGATATCACTCTCACAAACAGAACCGAGACAGTTCAGACTGGCAGTCGCATCTCCTCTGCTTAAGTGCTCAGCCCCCCAGGGATATGTGTTCATCCCCCTCCTGTTAACACTGTACACAAGTAACTGTACTCAAGAGAACTCTATTGTGAAGTATGTAGATGACACCTCCATCATTACAAACAATGGTGGCAGTTCGTAGGAAAATTAAGAAAATAGCAGTCTTGCAGAGTAGTGTACAAGGAATGATCCACAGACTAACGTCAGCTAAACCAAGGAGCAGATTGTTGATTTTAGAAAATAAAAGCAGCAAAGACACACACCTACTGACTTCTGAAGGAAGCTTATGGAAGCTAAATTCTGCTGCAAAGTTCTTGTCAACTTTTACAGAGGAGAAATAGAAAGCATTCTGACTGGACACATCACAAACTGGTGTGTTTCTTGCAGGAAAGAGGACCGGATGGCTCTACGGGTGATTTAAACTGCGCTGAACCTCATTTGTACCCATCTAACGAGCATCAGTGACATCAATGAGGAGAGGTGTCTGCACTGTTCCCCCTGCTGCCCTCTGGCAAAAGATGCAGAAGTATCAGCAGACTAGGAAGCAGCTTCTTCCCTCACGCTGTGAGACTCCTGAACTCTTCAACACTTCACCATAAAAATTGTAATCTTCTTGTGTAGCATAAAGGAACTACAACCTACATTTCCTTATACAACCCAGTGTTGTAGAATGATAATTAACTTTGAACCTCAAACCTTAAATACAGTGCCAGGAAAGTAAGTGAAGAAGTTAATTGTGGACGGGGAACAAACACCCTTCGTTCTCATTAACATTCCTTAAATAGAGACAGCCAGCACTTTCAAGTTCCTCTGGCGATACTGAATAATGTTGACATGCAAAATCAGCACGGCCCCGTAGATCCTCACTACCTTCTACTTGTGTTACACTGAGAGTATCTATAGCAGCTGCATCGCTGTGTGGTGTCCAGGCTGCACCACCCTGGACTGTAAAGCTGTGCAGCAGGTGATGTAAATAGCAGAGCTTCTCACAGGCAATAAAGGACCAACCCTCCAGGACATTTACCACAGGAGACACTTGAAGGAGGCCCACAGAATCATCCTAGAACATCCCAGGCCACAAACTACGCAGTCTTTTACCCTCTTGAAAACATTACTGGAGTGTTATTTCCAGAGCCAACAGGTTCAGGACATCATCGTCCTAAATGCCAAGAGACCTTTAAGTTCATTACCAGATATTACGTGCTCATATCCTGCCTTTGTCTGTCTTCAGTGTACTGTTTTATAGTATTTTAAATGTTTCTGTTTTAGACTGATTGGTAGTGTATAACAAAGTTATGCTTTGTAAGGTAGTATTTCACTTTATTTTATGTTATTTCATTGCTGTCTGGTGCCGATATGTGATCTGCAATTGGATTAAAGTGCACTTTGAAACAGAAACAGAGCTCTTGATACAACGGATAACAGTTTGCAAGAGATGACAGTTTTTGTTTAAGATGTATTTCAAAGCCCCATGTTTATATTTTTTATCCTTTGAGCATTTGAGCATAACAGGCATGTATTTTGAGTCATGGATGGGAGAGCACAAAAAAACAGTAAATTGCCCATCTAGCAATCCCTCATTTCATAAATATAGAACTATACAATCAAAATGATTTTTAAATGATAGACAATCATGATGGGATTACATCAGCCGAGACGCCTGTCAACATGCTGACATTCTAACCCAGGAGTGCTCCTCAGTGATTACTACATTTTTAGATGAGTAGTCAATACTCTAGAGTGGACCACACCTATATACGAACATGGCTTTCATTTTTGATCTCAACTACTACTCACCTGTGAAGTTCCAAGACTGCATCTTGTGAAATTGCGACACTATTATGCTGACAAAATGCCTCCACAGACAGACATAGTTTAACCTGCATCATTTAAAATGAAATGAGTGGGGTTGAACTATCAAGTATCACTAAATTGAAATATCCAACTTTAAACTGTACTTACGTATGGAACTTAATTTGACCCATGCTGTAAGGCATAAGGTGGTAATAAAGTTTATAATAACATGTTTTTTCTCATCAAAGCATAACAGTTAACCACAATAAATAGTTTGTTTTATTTGTATTGAACCTAGAGTGTATTATTATTACTGCAGTAAAAGTAAATGATTCACATACGAACTGTGTTAATGTGTGAGTAGAGGTTTAGTATTTGTCCTGTGTGAGCGTGTGTGTTTTCACTCAAACAAACAGATATCTTTTAGATTTTGTTTTGTGGCAATGCAATCTTGAACATTGTTGGAATTCCTTTGTCCTCTTCAAATATTTACTCAAAAGACCAAAGGTTAGTTTTCTTTTTATAATTCCTCAGAAGATAACCAGGAGGGGGTGGAATCTGTTCCTGGACTCCTGGGGCTCTTAGACTTTATGAAGTACAAAAATAACAGGTCTTATTGAAAACAGTTATTACAGTTGCAACATGAGCCAGTTCTCAAATTTACTGATGCGGTGAGACTAACTTTGATCTTTCATTCAGAGACAGAATAATCTGAAACCTCATACTGCGGTCCCACTACCTACTGTTTTCATCCAGAGGCTCCCCAGGAGCTGCAACATGGAGATCTGAGTAAACCAGAAGACAACCCCGGTCTATTACAGTCCCTCTAGTTCCATCTTCTGGAAGGATGAGGGACAACACGACCACTATTTGTCCATTACTGTACGGCGCTATCACACATGGGTCCCGGGGCTATAATAACTTTACTGTACTTAATCTCACAGTGATGCATTTTTTCAAAATGTTACAGAGGATGCCATGGTGCACTGAGTGCCAGTAAAAGAAACTTGAGCTGAGCTATAGTTCCAAGCAACCAAACCTAAATTGGGCCTTTAGTGTTACTTTGCAATAAATAAAAAAAACAAAAACAACAAAACCCCAAAAAACAACAAGGTTTCTCATGATATTATAGGATATCAAACTATATTAAAGAAATAATCCAGCCAGCTGGAACAATATTGATATATACCATTGAGAAGTATAAACCAGGACAGTGTCAGCTGGTAATGATTTCACTTTGTGGTTCTGTATGTGTGCTATAATGGTCAAATGTGGTCCTGGAGACACCTTTTGTAGTGGGGACTACCATAGTGACAGGTTTTGAGTACTTCACCAGGTGTTTATATGTCTGTCCTTCCGTCTGTCTGTCTTTCTGTCTCTCTGTGGACAGATTTAGTCAGCCTGATAGCGTTATAACTGTGTGAGATGCAGTCATGATATTTTAAAGGTGTGTATTTTAGATTAAACTGAAGGCTGTTTTTGCAGGTGTTAATATTTATGCTTGTCTGTCAGTGGATATATCTGGTCAGGATCCAGTCATGAAACTTCACAGGTGTTTAGCTGAGACAAAAACAGAGGCCAGGTGTGGTCTCATGACATGACATGGCCACTAGTTAGGTTTTGTGAAATAGTAACAGTCTCTGTTTTTGTTTCTCGGTTGTGTGTAATGCACAAACAAACCAACTAAACCCATTTACACAAAATCAGCACAAACAATATTTTACCCATGTTCACATAGCAGCTCTGCTAGAGCAGTGGAGGTCACTTAAAAGCACCTGGGTGGTAATTATTGAAGCCATTCTTATTTACTTTTTCTCGTCGGATATGCTGTACACATTTCTCTTGTCATTTTTCTGAGATGACTATTTTTTTCTTCATATGATTATGAGATCAAATCAAACTAATGAAGGGGTTGTGGTCCAGCCTTCAGCAACGGCATGCTTCCAATTGGATGTTGCTTCCATGAAATAAACTAAAATGTAGCTGCACCACATTTTTGTCTACAAACTCAGATTAAAATAAGACTACAGATAATTTGAAACCTTATCAATTATGTAACATAAACTTTTATTTTGAAAACAAAGCTTTTATTTTTGAGAAACCGCAATCGGATAACAAGAAGCTAGCTAGCAGAGCATGTTATTGAGAGCGATTGACGTGACTGTCAAACCTTAAGTATAGTGTGTTTGATGATACTAACACATGTCGACAGGCTCGGTTAGACAACAGAGGTCTACATTCTTTATCTGGAGATGGAGGCGCTCGTTTAGGACAGGCTGCCTGTGATCTTACACACCGACGCTGCTGTTTGTCACCACAGACAGCGAGTTTTCTTAGCCAACCGGAGTAAGCTAGGTTAGCTTTAGTTAGCTTACAAGCAACGGCAGAACAGGGGGTCGCTGACACTTCTATTATAAGGGGTAATCTTTTCTATAGTGTAACGTCACTGTGTGGTAAGACATAACAGTTGACCGTGTATGAGGAATGTAAATCCAAATTAACTACGAATCAACTATGAATATTGTCCTGTAGCCCTGAGTAGCGGAGTTGGTCCCATGGTGTAATGGTTAGCACTCTGGACTTTGAATCCAGCGATCCGAGTTCAAATCTCGGTGGGACCTCATCCTTTTAACCTGTACCCGTTTTAAAAGCCTTAAAACGGAGTTGTTTTGATGAACGGACATTAAGTATCAGTAGCCCGTGCGAAAATAGACCGCATAAATGAAACATGTCGCTGTACGGTTTAGATCAGACGTCTGAGTATGACTCCAGTAGCACCGAGATCGAAAAGTGGCTAAAGGTATGTCGATTGCTGCTTAACGGCATATACCGATCCCTAGAATGGCATACCGATCCCCAGACTGACATACAGATTCTCGGAGTGGTATGCTGCTATTATGCCGCTGTTATTCCACCGACACATGACGGTATGTGCCGCTTGAGATTGTTATGGCACTGAGAGACTGTTGGATGGGCACCGCTCCCTGATGAATGTGCAAATGTAATGCCACTGGGCTGGTTTGACGACAAGTACAGCCGTAAACATATACTTTTCTTTTCTTTTTTTTGTGTCTTTATTGACAATGCTAACTTAACACTGTACTGCAAGTAATGTTATGTTGTTGGGATTGTAGGCATATAGACAGTAATTACACGTGGGACTCGATACGATATGATAGAAAAGCAATATGTCTAAATGTCCTACTTAAAGCTAATGAAAGCACTAACCTTAGCTAACATGGCAAATATTAGCGTGTTATTAATGTTTACGGCTGCACTTGTCGTCAAACCAGCCCAGTGGCATTACATTTGCATATTCATCAGGGAGCGGTGCCCATCCAACAGTCTCTCAGTGCCGTAACAATCTCAAGTGGCACATACCGTCATGTGTCGGTGGAATAACAGCGGCATAATAGCAGCATACCACTCCGAGAATCTGTATGTCAGTCTGGGGATCGGTATATACCACTCCGAGAATCTGTATGCCATTCTAGGGATCGGTATATGCCGTTGAGCAGCAATCGACATACCTTTAGCCACTTTTCGATCTCGCCGTCACTCCCTGCAACCCTCATGACTGATTTTCCCATGTAGTTCATCCTCAAGGCTATTTCATCAAAGAGCGCTCTGACTTCAGTTGGTAAGACGTTACCACGAAAAGATTAAATAATACATACAATAATACATTAAAACACTGAAAGAAGTTGTTGATACTATTTGCATGTAGCATGGGGAGTTGGATGAATGCAGTGAGTTTAAAGGAAAGATGCCAATATTTATTGAGAAAAAAGTGGGCAACATACCAAATAAGGCTGCATGTAATGGCCAAAACATCTGATTGTGATTATTTTTAAAGATCAATAAGTGATCAGTAGATTTAAATCCCAATGATGTGACATTTGTTGGGGTTTGTACCAAACAAACATGATTTCTTACATCTTTGTGAGCAAGATTTTTAGCCCAGGACATCCCTGCAGTGCTACAGTACTTGGTTATGATGCTGTTTGGTCACACATTTTGTGTCTATCAAAAAACTGCAGATTTTGCAATTTAGATATTGCACTCAGCTACATTGTGATGTTGACAATATTTCTATTAACTGTGCAGCCCCAAATACCAAAGGAGATTTAGGAGAAGACAGGCAGTGTTGTGTTGCTGGAGGAAGATGTAAATGAAGAGTGGGTGCGTGATGTTGAAAAAGCACTTGAGAACATCAGGATATGTAGGAGAGCTCATCCTAGTAGCATGCAGAAAATATGCAGAAGCGAGACAGGCAGTGATCACAGAACGAGTAAGGGCGAGTATGAGAGCTCAGGGACTAATTCCACAACATTTTTAAGAAACAGCAGATTGAGGAAGTTTAAATCCAGGACGCAGTAATGTATGGTCAAGGATACCAACTGCTGTCAAACCTCAAAAATAGAAGATCAGAATGCATGAGTCATGCTGTTTCAGTCTGATTGGTAAGTGCAAAAGCTGAGAGTAAGATCATACACAAAGTCAAGTGTTGCAGTCAATGTAATCTGATTTACCACCTTTGCCTGCTTTTTAGCAAGACAGACAAACTGGGTATGCAAGTAAGTGATACAATATCTCAAAATGGATTTTACATGAAACCAGTAAATGATGAAGCACACACACTTGCATTTGATTGGATTTTTATTACTTAAAGTTTCCTTTTGCATATGACATAAACCATCCTTCTCACCACCTCAGATGACTAAAATATATTACTTCTTTTACATAAAAATCCATTGTGAAAAATAATGATTGTGCTTATGTCATCTAAATACTGTATTATTTTATAGAAAAACACACGAATACCAAACAACACAAGTGAGTTGATAGAAAAAGCTAAAAAAACAAACGCTGAAATATCTTTACACGAAAATGAAATCTTTGGCTTGAAGTGAAACTCCCCTCTAAAACATGACTCACTCATCATGTGTTACCATGGATATAAGGACATAAACAGCGCCAAGACTAATCCGTGATATGGAGATTTTTCTGCAATGGCTCTTTTTAATAATGACATCACCAACATTGCAGACATTTGAAATCTTTGCATGAAAAGGACGCCCTTTAACATCTCACAAAGTAAGGCCTTTGACCATCTGCAGCTACGGAGAAGTGCTCATGTTGCATCCACGCTTTTTTACATTACGTCTGCTAATTTTGTCTCAAGACTGACCTCCCTTTTAATGTTGTGTTGTAAGTAGCTACATAACTTTTTGTTAAATCATCTATCTTTGTGTTTATTAAAGTGTAGTTGAGCATATTATACCACCACATCTGCAGTTATCACTTAAACAAAAATATACCTTAGTAGTATATTTATGATGGGAAGCAAATACTAATACTGAATAATTTATATGTAACCACTGATTTAAAATACAGCAAAAGATGTTTCCTCCTTAGATAAATCAAAAATACACAGCCTCTTTCTTTGATACAAGAACTTCCTCTCATTGCAACGGACCAATTGCAATCATGACATCTGCACCTCAAAACGTGACTCTGACATTCTTCTTTATTGCTGAACACCTTAAAACGATTTCCTTTAGCTTTAACTTGTTCATGTACATCAACTTTGATACAAATAACAGTGTGGTAAATGGATTGTCTCTCACGCAGCTCGTGAATGTGAACTGTTTGAAACTGGGTGACAGTTAAAAATAACTTCAGTAACTACAAACAAACAAACAAAATCCCACAAAACTCGTATTCCAATCTCATTTGGCAAAAGGTTACCAAAGTTAGGTCAGTCTTTGGCTTATTGAACTCTTCCCCTCTAACTGTTTGCTCTGTAAACTGACACATGAACAACACTTTGCTCTAAAGAGCACTGATCTTCCAGAACCGGGTTCTGTTATAAAAACAGTCGTGCAGCCGAGCACAGTGGTGCCACCTGTACAAATGCAAGCAAAAGTGTAGATAGACGCGCTCACGCACTTCATAAAAAACAAAAAACGTGTCAAAATCATATTAACATCTCCCCCGGACCCCCAACAGTCCACAGTTTTGTCCTGCTCTCTCATCTGTGTAGCTGCGGTCCCAGCATGACTTTGTTGATAAAGTTGACGATGGCCACAGCTGGCTGCTCGGGGTCCATCTCTGCAAACAGGTGACACACGTTCTCTGTCGCACTGCCTGTCCGCCTCGCCACAAAGCCAAACATCCTGCGGCAAAAAAGGACACATAAGAGGTCAGAAGATGCAAGGGCAAATATTTGACACCAAAACAAACTCAAGAAGTCAGAGCAACGATGTGATTAATTGCCATGCGGAGTAGCACATTGTTTCCTGTTGATCATTTCACTCGCATACGAAGTACACACAGTAACACAAGCACTTACTTGCTTGACGTGCTATCAGAATTAGTCCACCTGAAGCATGGGCACACATATAGAGACACAGGGACAAAACGTAGGAAAAAGACATGAATAACAAAGACATGGAGACTGTTTTATACAGACAAGGCACTGACTAGCATCTAGCTTCGTCTCTCAGAAAAAAGCAGGCAGGTAAATCACAGACAACTTATATTTATGAAATATAAGTCAATACAGAAAGTATTTTTGCAGCAGCAGCAGGAAGCAGACAGATACTTCTGCCTTTACTAAAGATGATCGGCAGAAACGCGTGAAAGAATCACATATAAAATTAGTTTTTCATTAAAATCATACAGTCAGTGTGTGTTTCGATATGTCTCAGTGACCCACCTCTGGTCTTGGGGGTCCAGACTGCTAAAAGTCACACTGCTGATGGGGTAGTGTCTCCTGAAAAACAGCCTGTAAACACAAACAACATTATGAGTCATTTGGCTTTAAGAGTATGATCTGGAAAGTTTTCTATCAAACTGGTGCTCATACTGTATCACGCATAAGAGATATAACACAGTAAGAAATATCACTTTATATAAGATTAGCAGTCATTTCCGTTCCTATTAAATGTTTCTAAAAAAAAAAAGAAAAAGAAAAGGAGGTTTGTTGCGTCGAAGATGAACCTTCTTTTGCTGTCAGTTAGAGTGATGCCCTGAGAGGACACTTTGAAGTGGACCACCGTTGCTGCTGGACGTGGACTCAGAGCCAAAGTACACTTGGTTGCCTTGGAAACAGCCTCGGGGCCCGTCAACGACTCAGTTTCCACAGAGTTCAGGTAGAGCACGTTGCAAGCTTGTTTACCAGAGAGATGAGAAATAATGGGTTGACAAAAACATATGTTCTACAGGCTCAGCAGTATGAAAATATGAGGCTTGAGCAGCCTCTGCTGGTCAAAAGTAAGAACTTTAGAATACCGTGCCACATGTGATTTATCCTCTATGGAAGCTCATCTAACAAGAGAATCTGCAAGAACATAAGAAGCTCATGTACTACCTGCTCCCTGTTTGAGGAGGTCAGCGGCTGTGCTCGTGTTTGTTGCACTCTGCATCTCCTGAAGCTCCCCAACCAGGTCTAAAAAACATCATAGTCTTCAGTTACATAACAGTAATGTCTAAATTATTGAGGACTCAGTCTGTAACTGCTGAAGTAACCTTTGAAGTATTTATTTAATCTCTTGTAATGAATATATTTTATTTGAAAACAAGCATTTTTAATTTAGGAATAAAAATCATGACATCTAAGTGACACTGATCTGACCTTTTTCTGGGATGCGAAGGGCACATGGCAGAGAGATGGGAGTGATTGAGTGCTGGTACACCAGAGCAGATAAACTTCCTGAGACAGAAGGAGAAAATAGGTAAAACAGATTATGATGTGCAGATTAGAAGGCATTAAGAGAAGGAAAATATGGGACTGGGAAGGTAGTAAACAATAAAGCCGCTTTGTCAAGGTTTACAGAATAAAGAGATCGGTGTCAGTACAAGACTTTAAATATGTGAAACATATTGTGGCAATTGTGTCTCACACATAACTGACCGAAGTAGGACTCGTTCTGACAGCCCTTGATCTTCACTCCCCGTGGCCCAGTCTCGATGAGGAAGTGTCTCACCAGCTGTTCCAGAGGGTCCCCTGGGAGAGAAGAGAGGAGGGTGAAAAGGGAGGAGGGGGAGAGGATCAAAAATAAGGCAGACTGTCTTGCTACAGTGCACATTTTATAAGTATGCATGAACAAACACAAAAAAAAAACACGAGATTATGACGACTATACAAAACCACAATGTCACTTTTTGATCACCACCATGCCTCATTTGTGTTTTTCATTTCATGCACAAACAGACAAGACAAGAAACAAGAAACACTCTTACTTAATATTCTGTTTGGTACCCTTACCTTAGATTTTGTAACAATATTTCTACATCCACACTTTCAGTTATTTTAATCAACTAAAACACATATATGCATGTTAATGATTTATCATAAATCAATTAACTGATTAAGAATGTATTTACCAACAATCAGAGAATGAAAAAAACATAAAAAATACGTACAAAATTACAAAGTACTTGCTTATCAAATATATAAAAATGAAATACATGATTTTAGTTTAGTTATTTAAAAAAATATATAAAATATTAATATTTGATATTTAATCATATTATTACATTTTAGCTATTTAATTAATTCAATATGACTTGGATTTTGTTTGGGAGAGTTGTTGAATAGTGAAGGACTTTCACAGTTAAAATGATGTCATTATTTTGTGTATTTGATTTATCATTCAAGTAATGAACACAGAGCACATCAGTAGTTGTAAAAGTTTTCTAACGGAAAAAACATGTTAATGATTAACCGATAATGGATTGTTAAGGTAGCTGATTTTCCATTAAAGATAATTTGCCTTCCTAATTTAAATCATTATTATTATGGATTTTACTTGCTTTATCACACCGACATAATGCAAACAACAAGGAAAATGGAGATCACGCAGCAGTTGGATTAGAAAGGTAGGAGGTCTTCAAGTAGACAGAACACAGGTGTTACTAATAATATTAACGATGGTCCTGTTCTGTTAAAGTGTCACAGTGAGTCAGCATGCACAATACCAGGACCCTGAAACTGAACTGGAGCAGCTAAATGGAATTCATTCACCTTGCCTTTCTAATGTTTAAAAAGGCCTATCGATATTAACACATTCATAATGGATACCTTTGCTACCAATGATGTTGGCATTAGGAGGAGGCGTGGCCACCTTGAGGGCCAGGCCGTAGGCCCCCTGGAAAGAGTTGCTGTCTCTGATGAGGAAAGTTCCTGGTCCCTTGTCTTTCAAAACAGCTATGGCTGCAGTGGAGAAGACACATTAAAGAACAGCAATCACAATAGATTGGTTATATGTCTAAGGACAGCTGACTGTATCTGCTTTGATATATTAAAGGTATACTATGCAGAATTTGTTGGTTGTGGTTTGTAAACACACTGGTTAGAGATTCTGGAGGATTGTTTATGGTTTTATTTCTTGGTAATCTAATAAGTATGTTTTGGTGAGCCACCAACCCCACAATTTCTCCAGACATAATAATTTAAATAATTATATGACTCTATACATTGTTTTTTAAGAAAACCCTGCATAGTACACCCATAGGTTTCACTATACTGTAACCCTTAATCATTAATAGTCAAAGAAGATTGGATTGTTCGGCAATGATGAATACAAAAACTAGATATCCGTTACCATCCTTCATTATAACCCTCACCTTGGTCTCTGGAGATGCCTGGCTTGTACCAGTACTTGGAGCTGTCCTGGACGAACTTGGCATTGACCCTGATGTCTGTCTCCTCCCTGCTGCTGTGTTGTGTAGAACCCCGTCTCTGCTCTCCAGCAGAGGGGGAAAAACTAACATGGTGTGTTGGGGAGGGAGCTGAAGTGACCCGTAGTAGAGAGTTGTGTCCGTTCAGGGATCCAGGTGTGTTTGAAAGACGTTTCTTCTCAGGGAGTGGAGGCTGGAAGGCGGGGATGGTGACTGCAGTGTACCCAGTGTATGGTACATGAGGGACATTTAGTAATGGGTAATAATAGGATGCTAAGGGGAAGGTTGGTGTGTGATATCCGTCAGGAACAGGTGATGGTGGCTTTGTGTCAGCTGAGCTGTCTCTGTCCGGAGTCAGTCTTTGTCCCATTGCTGATGTGGATCGCTGGGGAGAGGACTGGATGTCTGGCGAGCCAACAGGAGAATTTGGTGAAGTGGTGGAAGGGCTCGAACTGAGACTGACAGAAGGGTTCATGGATGCACTCCTGCCGCTGTCAGATTGAGTATCGCTAGGGAGAGCTGAGCCATTCAGTTGCACTTGGACTGGAGTGATGATGACAGTAGCGTAGCTTGAAGTCTTTAATTGGTTAGAGACCTCTGCACTTCCTGCAATCTTGGCTGCCCCAGGCTTACCATCATGGCTCAAACTCTCACTTGATGGCTGTGTGGAGTTTATGGATATGTTTGAACCTTGGGTTTGAGTTTCTCTTAGTACAGGTGTGATAGATTTGCCGGTATTTGTATTGGACTCAGGATGGGTAGAGGATTCTTGGCTTTGAGGAGGACTGTCAGCAGTGATGCTAAGGAAAGTTGTGGAAAGAATAAGATAATTGGATACTAATCTGGATAAATGCAACGATGATCAGTTATCAAAAAGTAAAGTTTCACCCACCTGTCTTCTGTATGTGTGGGACTGCTGCTACCAATGATTGTGTAGTCATGATCAGAGTCCAGTCCAGGGGTGCTTGACTGGCCATTAGAGTCTGATTTACACTCTGAACTCTGGGAAATGTCATCCGCCACATCAGCCTTTTCTACTTTGAGAAGTGAGATGCAAAAAGGTGAGATGAATGTATAACAAAGAAATTGGAACAAATAAACAACACATAAAGATACAAACATGTTATTTAGATGTAAACCACGGTAACCATCATTCACCTTTGAGATGCTCAGTGACCTGCTGGTCCCTAGATCCAGATGGTGTCTCGGGCAACCTGCCTCTCCCAGGAGAAGGGCTACTAGCAGGCAGAGGGGAGGCAGATTCAGAGTGGTACCCTGAGGCATAACCCCGGCTTTCATGGCTCTCAGCTGGGGATGACTGATGGGGAGAGCAGGGGCAGGAATGGCGGGGTTGTGGAGGGGTGTGGTACCCACTGCTGGCTCCATCTCGCACATCCATCAGAGACTGGGGGCTGGGGTAGCCCTGGTGAGGTCCGATGACATATCTCGGAAGCTCCTGGTTTGGACCCTGATCCAAACTGGAGTGGCAGATGCGGAATGCCGGCATGACTGGTTTACACTGCCACATTTCCGCCTCTCTTGCCATCTCCCATGGGTTTTCACTTTCCCACACTGGAGGCACCTCTCTTGTCCGTTGTACTCCTGCTCCTTGGGACCAGTGTGCGTTTTCTGATTGGTTGGGAAGCAAAGGGTGGAATGTCCGAACTGAGGCTGATTGGTGCTCACGCCTACTGGAGCAGTCCCGACAGGAGCAGCCAGAGGATGGTGTTGGAGAGCCAAAGAACATTTCCCTGTAAGGGCTAGAGGGCAGTGACTGGTGGGAGAGATGAGAGGCTGGGCTGTGGCTGGAATAATGGAAGAGGTGACAGTCTTCCCCAGTGCAGAGTCTGTTTGAGGCGGGGAGGGTGTGGCTGTGTGGGTGGCTGCGTTCAGGGGAAGAATAAGGGTAGCAAGGCCTCAGTAGACAGGGCAGCGGTGGGGGTGGAGGTGGACGTTCCCATGGTAACTCTGGCAAAGGATGGGCACTATGTCTATGGCAGAGTTCCATATGAGTTGAATGAGGTGGTGGGGACACAGATTTGATTGGTAAAGCCGGCAGAGTTTGACTTTTTGGATGTTTCTTGATGCTGCTGCAACAGCCGAGACAATGACCATTAGAAAGGCAGGGCTCTCGTTCCCTTTCCCATCCACCATCGCCACACTTTGAACCCACTCGACCACAACACGAATGCTGTCGCCTCAAACCCCCAGGACTCGATGGGTCTCCGTCATCTAAAATCGCAGTCTCTCTGTCCCTTTCTTTCCCTCTTGTTTTCTCCTTTGCTCGATCTTCCCCATCTCTTCTCCTCGATGGAGACTCTGTGTTTTCTCTTTGGGGGTGGTTTATGGACAGAGAGGTGTCTTCCAGTTGATCAGAGGGGACTGAGCAGCGGCTAGAGTCAGAGAGAGGCTGGGGCTGGCTGGGTGTTTGAGGCTTGACTGTTGGGCTGCTAGTGAGGCAACCATTGGGAGATGCTGTTGAAGCTGTCGATCCCGGCCCACGACGTTTCCTCACTTGGGCGTACAGGCTGCCGTCCAGAGGGCCCCTCGTGTGAGAGATATCTGTAGAAACAATAAGAGGGGTTATTTGATAATAATGTATATTAACGTAAAACTTACTTTTTACACCAGCATGTGTGAACATTTCTTACTTTCCATGCTGTCTTGGTGGTGCAGGTTGAAGTTCTCATAAGAATCCCACCTGACCACAGGGTCTGATGTGTTGTAGTCTACTTTGATGGAGGCGTCATTCTTGCGGTAATCTCGTCCTTTAAAAGCAGGCGTTTTGACATGGAGCATATGAAAATGTAAAAAGGGAGATAGTGTGTGCACAGAACACATCAAAAGATACAATGACAGACAAACAGTTGATAATATTCACCTTTCATTTTCTCTGGTCCATTGGAGAAGATAAACTCGACTGTCGCATCTGGAGGAAACCTGTCATCTACAGAGAGACAAGCACAAAGGCAATGACTAAAATATCCAGGCTGTCTCCAACACAACAGAGGGATTGTGATGAGGAACAGTCAGAAGAAAGTGCAATCTGTGAAGTGGAAACACCAAAGTTAATAAATAAAGATACTTGCCTTTAGTCTTCATAAGAAAATCAGAGCAGAACACTTGAGAGAAATGTGTCTGAAATACGTTTTCTTTTCAGTGTGAGTAATATTATTTATATATTGTATGCAAGCGTCAGCATGTAGCACTTAGAGCAACTGTCATGAAACTGCTGCTTAGTGATCCATGTACAAGCATTTCTGTTTTATCTAAACTGACACTGTCATTTAACATTTGTCTCAAAATACACACAAACCCCACAAGGGTCTGGAAAATAAGTGGGTTTTGAATTATACAACATGTAAACTATTTCAAGAATGCAACACAACTATACAGCAGGAACTCCTTTTGTTCTTTCATATGTTTGCAATTTATTACAGTTTTAGTGTGCAGTCGTGATGTACCAGTATGATTTTCTATCATAAATACCCTTCGCTCACTACTTACTAGTCTGCGCATTCCCTAAGAAACCATTGAGCCTCTGTTTTTATACCTGTGCATGCCAGGTCCAACTCAGTCTTGCCAAACCACAGCTGGGCTCCGTGGACGGTGCAGGTGTGGAACTGGACTCTGAACACCACCTCCCTCTCTGCTGCTCGACTCCGCCGATGGTAGCACTTTACCTGCATTGAGCGATGCATGGGAACAAGCATTTCACTCATAGTGTCTCGAAGCGTTGACATTTTTAGTAGACAAGAAGCACAAAATAATAAATCCAACTTTCATCTGTTTAGTGATACTGCTCTGTTTATGTCTTCAGCGCATGTTGTTGTGGTGGCAACTGATTACCCTCTGAGATAAATGAAGCACCTACTTTGTCGCTCAAAGAGACGTGCAAGACAGCGCAAGAAAAGAATTAAGTGTGTGTGTTCATAGTCTTCAGAGGATTTATTGTTCAAATGGTTTCAAAATAACAAAACGCTAAGGCAAAGTTACCGAAGTACATCAAAATCAGGAAGGAAAAACAGCAGTTTAAAACTGACTGAGGTATTGTGGCTAAAACAGTATTGTACAGAGTAGTGAGGGGATTCAAATCAAAGTAAGCTTTACGATAAGTGACCCACGATTCAAAATAAGCTATTACTCACCATTATGTCCCCCTTTAATAAAAGTGCTGGTTCCATAGTGACACACAGCTTCCTTGCCCTGGAGCTCTGAGGATCACTGGACACACAAGCACACACACAATGAAAAAAACAGCCACACCAGCTCAAAACATACATAAAACCAGTCAAAACATGTCTTAGTTGGCTAAAATACTGTTAAACAACTTTAACTTCAACATAAGCACGGACCAGCCTACAGCTAAACACAGACGGAGGCCTGTATAGACAAAATCCGTCAGCTGGACAGGGGAAGAAAAGGCACACAAAGTAGTACAACTTGACAACAAGCCATGTACTTACTAGACGCCCGAAGTGTAGACCAGCTGAAGAGACTGGTAGATTTTCAGGAAAGGGTAGAAACCTATAGATACAGTAGGAAGTTGAGGAGAAAAACAATAAAGGATGACCAATTATATACTGACAAAGGCTACATTGTTTCACTGCAAGGTACATTGGTGTAAATCTGACCTCCTCCTTCCTGAAAGTGTGGTAGTGATGGAATGAGGACCTGGTGGAGGAACAGAGGGCTGCTGTTCATTTTGATGATACCGGACAGCAAACCACCAAAGTAGTAGATGTACCTAAAGAAAAGAGGTGAGGAAATAATGTGATGAGAGCAGGAGGAAACAGGAAATGACAGTAGTGGCAGTGCAAGAAGTGTTATATGGATGACAGAGGAGTAAATGCAAAAATATACGAGTGTGTCAGACCTGTTCTGAGAGGGCTGTATGGAGGAGGAGACTTTGTCTTCACAGAACTTTCTCATTGCTAGTGTTGTGAGCGCCTGGTCCACTCTGTGGACACAACCAGAGGGGTGTTAATAAATGCTTTGGTACAGATCTGTGCAAGCAAAAGGCAGGAAGATATAGTCCAATTGTTTGGGGTGAACAGGTTGAGGCTTGAAGTAAATCAAGGGCTGAAACAATTGGATAACTAAATAGCCAGCATGCATTGATTGATTTATGCTGAATTTGTCAGATCATGGAATACGTATAATGGATCAAACCATCAGCCCTAACTTCAATCTTACTTTTCTATTTATGCATTTTTTTATCTAATTCAAAAACCCTAATATTTTGGGTAGATCCTTTTCCACTCCCCTATTCGCCAACGAGTACTCTGGACAGTGACATATGTGCTGTAAATTGACCGCTTAATGCAAGCCTATCCCTTACAATAATCAGCATGATGTAAATACCCTCATATCAAACTGCTGGAGGAAACATTCTTACAAAGCGGCATAGTGGATAGTAAACGTACTGTCTTTGGGGTTTAGACTATTGTGAGATGTCATGTTAGACATTTAATTGCATTTTTAACAATTTTTCAGCATTACCACGACCTAATGATTAATTAAAAATATAATCTGTTGATCATTCCATAGGAAACGATTAGAATTAGTTGCAGTCCTACAGTAGTCACGTTGACCAAATGCTAACTGAAGGACATTTCTTGACACCAAAAATATTCTAGTACTTGTTTCTTGATTGAAATGTAGCCTTGCTGGCAAGTGTAAATTAAACAGGGATAATTGATCTTTATGCTGGTATTTTGGGTGCTTAGTTAGATCAATAAGGCAGATTACCCAGCTGATATCTTGCTATAGTGCATGTAGGCTGCAATGATGACTCCCGTCTTCCCTTTGTTTCCCTGTCGGAACACAAATCAAAGTGTCAATACGTTTTCCAACTGTTTCACATTTTTCACGGCAACGCCAGCAGATGTTGATTTAGGTTGCACTGACCTTACAGTGGAGAACCACGACATTTTGGGGGTCAGAAGTCAGCCAGGTCTCCATGGCTTTACAAATAGCACAGATCTTGTCCAGGGGAGGGGCGTGGATGTCAGGCCAGCCGTAGTCCTGCACCTGAACCGTAGAGGAGGAAAGATGATTCAAATTCAGGCCTTCAAATGAGTCAAAATTGTTTCATCTTGCAAATGCAAAGCCATCATGTTTGTAGTGTATTCTCAGATGTTACTCTGTAACCAAAGCAGTGTGTGATCTGACATCTTTTTAAGATGTAAATTTGTACCTTTGGGTTGAGTCTGGTGATGTCATGTCTCTTCTCTGATAGATTTAGGAGCTGGAATAGATAGAGACACATTGGAAAATGTCATAAATCTATTTTTACAACAGTGGAGTAAAACATACAGCAAAAAAGTTTGGCATTTAAAGGGAGCAGGAGATGGTAGCTAATCAGTCACAGATAAGGAGTTAAAGAAATAACATTTCGGGAGAGTTACACAAATGTGCAAATAAAAGCTAACAAAAACTTTAAATAACTGCCAATTTGACTGCACAATTATTTTTTTCCTTTTAAGGAAACAAATTCCAAAAGAGGTGTATATTCCATCTGTTTTGAGTTTCATGACTGACTAAGAACTTGTCCTGATGCTTGGATTTCAGCATGGAGGCCACTTCCTGTAGGTTTCTGCGATACCGCTGCTCCTCCAGGTCGGGCAGAAAGAAGACAGAAATGATCCTCTCCGTGATGTAGGTGAGGTCAAAGTCATAGTGGCACTCCATCACATGCTCCATCACTTGTTCCACAATTTTACTAGCCCTGGACGAAGAGAGAGTTGATTTAGTGTAGCCAAAACAGCCATCAGGAGATTAAGACAGTCAGAGTTAAGTCCCCTCAATGTTTATTTTACTGAACTTTATTATATCTTGGGATCTACTTAACATATCAAATATCATTTTCTCTTGACTGATGTGTGATTAAAGCCTTTTTTCTGTACCTTGGTATGGAGCCTCTCTTCTTCTGTGATGTAGATTTAGTGGAGCCGTGCTGAGAAACAGCCAGAAAAGAGTAACTCTACTGCAACCATTACACAATATAAAACCAAAACAAGTACATGTAAACACTTACCAGTTCTGGTGTTGAGGTACAGGTGGGAGTCACCTGAAGGAAAATGAGCACACGATAGATTTTTGCAGCAGTCATGTAACCATAATGCGCGCGCACACGCACACACGCACACACACACACACACACACACACACATAAGGAACGCTTTTGGTCCTGCTCCAGCAGTGCAGATGAAGGGATGGAAGGATGAGGGGGATGAGGAAGGAGGGATGAAGAGCTGATGGAGAGGATAGTAAGATTCATTCTTACTTTCCCTCTGTCATCTGCAGCAGCTGGTTTGAAGAAGAGGCTGTCAGCAGAGATCAGGCTGTTCCACATGATGGGTTGACACTCACACACACACACAGACTAACACACACACACACACACACACACACACACACACACTAAGACAAACCTTCAAGCATCTGCACGGATGACTACAGAAATGAAAAGAACTTGAGGTCATCCTTCTTTCTGTCAGTTGTTTGTGTTTTTGCTGACCAGGCAGTTGAATAAGCAGAAGTGCTCAGTAATGATAAGAGACACTCAGTAAAAATGATTGATTGTGGGGTTTTCCTCGTAAAAGAAGGAGGAGGAAAGAGAGATGGATAAAGTTTACTGGAAGAAGATTCGACATGTGGTGCGCAGTCCTTGTGCGCTGCTAGTGAGCCAATAGTAACCTGCCAAAACCACAAACACACACGTATACACAGAGACAAGAGAAAGAGCGACGCTGAGGTCATTCAGACAGGCTACAGCAACTTCTATATGAAATGACTCAAACAGGCTTTTTTCTGTTTATTACGAGGATAAGTGACAAGCTAGTAGATACATACTCTTCAGAGCCGTTTGATGGTCCCATTATAATACAAATTGCACGATTCAAGTGAAAAATAGCTAATGTTAAGGACCTGCGTCCAACACAACACAAAAGTTCCACAGAGACCCTTTAATGCTGCCTCACAAACAGAAAATGAGGAACAAACGAGCTAAGAAATAGACTCAAACATTCAGTATTGCAATATAACTGTGGGCTCCAACTGTGACAGGTGAGACCCTATCCCATAACTATCCCATAAGACTGATTGACAGCTGAGCTGCCCTCTGTGGCTGAGTGCCAGCTAGTGCTGACAGGTGTCAGCCAGCAGGTTAACAAGTCAAATGGCTGACAATCACAATGATTTGCAGCTGAGACAACCTCAGGAAATCCAACAGCGACACTACTGAAATACACACAAGAAGTGTGTTTTCAAATTGGCACAACAAGCCAAACCGATTGATTACTACATTCATTTCCATTTCTTTTAGATTGGTGTCATATTTGCAGTTTGACAAAAATGAATGCATCTCATTCTCACCACAATTGTTTATCAAGTGAGTTTTAGTCCCAACTCCAGAGAAATTTAATTTTACGGATATTTGATCTGCAGTCCCTGACAGCCGAGGTTGATTTGTTTTCGTCTTTGTTCATTAGATGCAGAATAGCTTGGTGTTTCGTAGGCATATCGTGTCATCATGTTGCCAACAGCAACACAACACTGAACAGACAGCGAAACTGAGGCTCATAAATTCATTTTTACCTTTGTGAGGGGCTGTTGCATTATAGTCTTAATGCGGGGACATTAATAGAATACTGTAGATACATGATATTAATGATTTGGATTACTTACAGGAACACAAACTGGCAGCTGATACTGTCTAGAGAAATAAACACAACTTTTACATCTGATTTTTTAAGTTTTCTTTAAAAATAGATTTGTCAGGATTAACCCAAATTATAGCGTAATGATGTCTTGCCACACACACACTGTGATACACAAAATGGAGATGGCATTTAAGAGTGTGATGGGGAAAGGAGGAGGGGGAAACATAAACAGACATGTGATCCCAGGATAGAATGAGTAAAAGGAGGAGTGACAGGGGCATGCCGTAATTGGTTCCTGCATGACAGAGAACATTCAACAAAATATGCTGAACTAATGAGATGATGTCATTATGTGCTTATTGTCATGCAGGCCTCATAGTCAACATACTAACACAACTGTGTCTTTTAGTTACTATTTGACTGTAAAATCCACATCTTGACTTCTTTGCCTCAGTCGACTAGTTGCTTTCACATGACACTGCAGCACAAGCACAATCGGTACGTTCCAGTGTGTAAATATATGAGGACAGGTCACAAACATGTTAAAAACCTAAAGTAGGAAATGAGAGAACAGGGAGATTCAGCCATAGGGGAGAACTCCTCTTAATAGGTTTAATAATGGTGGTTAAGTGGATAAAGTGGTCGGCTTCAGGAAGGAACAGTAGGAGACAGACACAACACACACATGTGTACCCATGTGTAAACACTAACACACACACATGCACACAAATGAAGACAGGGGTTGAAACCTGGAGGCAGGGAGCACGGACACGCAGCATAAAGGCAGAGGAGGAAGACACCAGAGTCAACAGGAAGCAATTTGCAACAGGATGTCAGCGCTGGTCGACTTAGGTTCACACATGCACATATAAACACACATGCATGCACATGTCTGGTAGCTCTGCCAGCCTCAGGGTGTTCATTAATGCATGTGGACTGTACGCTGGAGCCACTGGGAATGGAGCCATCTGGTTCAGTTTGTCCTCTTCATCAGCTAGCGTTTACTGAGGTGCCAATGACAGCTCTGGAGCCTGCCCTCAGGCACTGACTGGGCTGGTGTGTTTTGTGGATCAGTTTGCCTTGTTCATTGAGTAACACTTCTCACTCTTGTATCAAACTAAATTGACAAACGCTTCCTTGTTTCAGCTCAAAGGTAAGAATGTGCTGCTTTTCCTGGTTGGGTATGGCTTTTTGTATACGCTCATTTACTTTCTTGCCTTAAGTTAGATGAGATGATAGCAAAGTCTCAAAGTCAAAACGAGATTGCTTATGGTTATGAACCTACAGCTGAATTATCCCTAAAATCTGAAGCTAATAAGCCTGAACTATAGTTTTGGTTAACTCACTGCTCTCATATGTCTTTTTAGGCAGCGACCAAGAAAATAGTAAAGCATTTAGCAGCTAGAAAGCCAGATATGCCTCTGGAACTGGTAGAGAGCAAAAGCGGAGCTATAAGGGAGAGATAGGTGATTTGACTTAAAATCATCACATGGCCTCCAAAATGAGTCAGATAAATATATGTTGATCTGCACATGCCACATTTGGAAAAAAACAATTGCTTGCTAAAAGGTTTTTCCTATCAATTTAAAAAGTGATTATATGTCATTTTTGTATTATAGTTTGTTTCTACTGCCCCAAGTGGCCCAAAAAATTATTGCCGTTTTAAAACTCGCTCATTAACATGTTATCACTTCTAAAGGTGCTGGTGGGCAGATTACCAGGCTACCTAGCTCTTCCCCCTGTTTCCAGTGTTTATGCTAAGTCTAAAAATTACAGAGAAAAACAGTGAATATTCACGTAAGACAATCTGAAACTAGCTTAAAAGGCAAACTGAACAACTGGACAGACCAGTCATCAAGGCGTTATTGTGGATCTTTGTTGGTGTAATTTACCACGCTTGACTGAAAGCTTAATCTCAGTTAGTAAAGTTATCTCATGGTGCAGCATGGTTGTCTGTTTTTTTTGCAATTCTGATAGGTGTTTTCTGAGCTGTAGTTTCCCTGGTAAACATACTGACCTCTTTGGCCTCCTTCCCGGTCTGCAACTACAAGGGTTTTGAAAAATCTCTGCAAGATTTATTCTTTTTGTTTTGGTGGGAAGTAGGCACCTGTTAGTGGAACTCCCCAGCCCTTTTCCTGCCTCCTCACCACGAAGCTGTCGAGGCTAGGTGCAGGCCAATCAGAGGTGAAGCAGTGGGATCCATAATAACATGTCATCTAATCATTAAACAGCCAGTCAGTCACTTAGGGTGGGGTAGATTGCCAGCAACCAGTTTTCTTCAGACTGAAAACCAGGAAACAGCAGCTTGACTTTGCTTGACTTTAAAGAATCCTCCTTCCACAACCTCTAAAACTCAACACATTATAGCTTTTAAAGGTGCCAGTTGATTGTTGATTATTAACTCCAGACAAAGACAGGCTCGCAGTTTTAACCTGTCTCCAGTCTTTATGCACAGCCTACATGTAATACATGGATTTCCCAAAATGTCTACTGACTACTGTTGATGAGACTTAACATTGGGCTCTAGGACATTTTTTTCCACTACTTTCTAACATTTGCATCCTCTCTAATCAACAAAAAAATGACTGAGATTAATCAGCATTAATCTACATTAAACCTGAGTTTAGCATCCTCCACAAGAGAGTAGGGATCTTCTGGACACTAATCTGCTCCAAAACAGAGTGGAGTTGTCACTGCCACATCTTGATTCATTACTCCTATTCCAAGGAGAGCAAATCCAACACAGAGATCTGCCAGAGCAGCTGAGTCAGTTATGGGAAGAGAGAGATAAATGTGAGTGTTTGAGACACGAGCGCCTTGTGCCATCGAGGAGGAATGAGTTTGATTCTGACAGTCAACTCAGAGCTGACATCACACTCCGGAGAGGGAGAAGTGAGTAAGCGTTCCCATTTGTAACTGGAAAAGCAAAATAACCACGAAGGCTTATTCCAAGTTCCACGGTCTCAGGAAAAGACGTTGAAAGCTAAATAAAACTCTGAGGCTCTTTTTTTTCTTTACTTTGTGTGTTAGCATTTCACTCACAGTGCCAGTGGACAAATTTAGCAGTGACTGTGATTTAGGAGGCTTTGTATGAAAGTATGGCAACCGCTCTCTTTCTTCTCTCATTATCGCTTATCGCTTTTCTTCTTTTTTCTCTCATCTTTGATCCCTCATTCCTCTTAGTCTACCACTCCTCTCTGTCAACCCCTCTTCTGCTGCCTCACTCTGCCACTCTCTACTTTCAGTGCCAGGGGACAGGATAACCACAATCATCCCTGCCGTGAGATACAAGTATGCGCTCCCCCTGAGTAAACAACATCAGATGACAAAGGACAACGCGATAAGCATCACTCATAGCAGGGGCAAGTCATGTTACTGGCCTGGAGGAGAAGGGAACAAGAGAAAGCAGGAATGAAGGCTTGACGCAAAAAAAAGAAAACTGTCCAGGGAGTGTAGATATAGACGGAGCTTAGAGGAGGGAAAAAAGGCAGCAGGAAGACAGGAAGGATGAAAGAGGAGAGCGATCACTGGATGGGAGAGAGATGTCAACAGCTGAACATGCTGACCACTGACACAGAGGAGAGAGATTTCACTGAGCTATTTTGATAGAGCTCCTTATTTTAGATCATACCTCCCTCAGAACACTTAAAGGCTCATTTGGTCCATTTGTTCATCAGTCAGCTCACAAATCCACTTGCCTCTCTGGCAGCGGCGGTGACATTTCAAGAGATCTGGCGATAGATCTGCACCACAACTCTATCATATGACTGCCTCATGGCACGGTGCATTTACGCGTGGTCTGTGGGGCTTTGCCAGCATCCAATAATGGCAAACAAGCACATAAATACATCACGAGCTACTGCCTATAGACCGATATCTAACACAAGACTATCAAAGGAAATGTGTTGTAAGTTGCCTCAAAGCTCAAATTGTTTTAAAGACTGTTGAAAAAAAGAAGCTGTATAATTCCTTGAATATTTAACAAGGCTTTACAGCGCACCTATCGCCTCGCTTAGGCTCTCAGGAAATGAAAAGCAATGTGTAAATATAAACACTGTGCATGCATCCCTGTGTGTGTGTGCATATAATACTTTATTATTGATAAGAAGAGTGAGGCAGTAAAATTCAATTAACCATGATCATTTTTTTTTTTTTTTTGGTGCACAGTGCATCATGATGGTGACGGTTATAAATAGCAACAACAATTTGACATCAGCACGTCACCACCTTAATCGAATTAAACAGATGTTCATCTGACAAGATTTTCCATCCAACATGCACTTCAGCCGTCTTCCTGCTGAGCTCTCAATCGACCTAACTGTTTCTACCTTCCCACTGTTGTGCGATGCCACGTCCAGCTACCACAGGACAGCATGTCCTCCCGGTGTCCCGCGGTGAGACACAAGTAACAGGAATGGTTGAAAAGCACTTGCTATCGAGCTCGATCGATAAAAAAACCAATAGTAGCATACGTGTCAGGGTATATATCAGCTGATAGGTAAGAATCTGCACGACAGTAATGCCAGATTTTGGGGTGTTTAGCAACCTTACCTAGCACAATTACATATTCAGAAGTCGTATTTGTCAAGATTGTTTATTTACGTTGTGCAGTGGTGGATGCGGGATGTTAGAGGAGCAGGGGAGAACACATTTTAAAGGGAACCAGTTGTATGCTGTCGGGCACCAGCGTGCAGAAAGTGGTGATTAGAGGGCACTTCACCACATGTTGTCCACTGGAAGGGCACCCTAAATGTTTTATCTACCACAGGGACATCAAAGACAAAAGAGCGTTTTTTTTGTTTTCGAACACCCGCCGAGTCCACCAGTGATCATGTGTCTATGTAAATGCACACATTACAACTTTACAGGCAACTTTGTCAATCCCCAGCTCCAGTACTGCTGAATACAACTAATGCACAACATTACAATATCCAACACTTATTACACGCTTATTACACAAACACATCGTCCATATAGCATCATGATGGCTATGTCGATTCATTTGTCAGCGAGAGACATTAGCAGAACAGCCGGTGTGTATGAGCAGAGAGCCAACCATCTGTATTTCACTATTAACATTAGGATCAATATGATGTAAGAACAGCTGACAGGGTCTGGGATGCTCTGTCAGGTGCCCCATGTTGTCTATCCACACATACTGTAGATACATACAGTGGACATGTGTGTGCACAGTTTTGAAGTAGATAGATATAGCCGACGAGTAAGGAATGTGCATACAGATCAATGCAAATGCACACACACAAGCAGTCAAGCAGACAGACACATGCCCACAAACACACACATCTAATCTACCTCAAAAAACATTCAGGCTTCGACTGCGAGTTTCACAAAATCTGACATTTACAGGCATTTGTAGCAGCATATGGACGGGTTGTACACTTTCCTTAACCTGCACATAGAGTGAGAGCCATCTCATTAAAAAGTAAATCTTGTGATTACTCTCTGTGCTATTAAAAATTAAAATCTGTGTATTTTTTTGTAGGTCACAGCAGGAGACTCAGCTTCATTTTCTGCACTTGCCTTAATCACAGTAAATGAAATCCTCTTTCTGGGCAGAGCAGGAGCTCTCTGGCTGCAGCCCTAATGGAATAATATACACAATCACATGCTGCATTATCAGAGCAAACACAGCGAAGAGGCTTTAAGGCTCGTCAGATTGCCGCCCAACAGAAAAGAAAGATGCGCCAAGTACGTGGAAAGTCAAAAACTGATGTGCTGTGTCTGCACGAGTAAACAAATCCTTGCTCAGTAAATACAGCGAGGAGCGTGTTTTTACCTCTCAACAAGCAGCTTCAGTCTTTCCCTCCGCCTCCGCTCAGTCCTGTCAGTAGACTGGGATACACTACCTCCCTCTCTCTCCCTCTCTCTCTCTCCCTCTGCTCATGCTCTCTCTCACCAACACCCTCCCTCCCTCTCTCACCATAACACACAGACACACACTCCCACTGTGCCAGCAGCACATGCAGCCTTTCCCCCCTTGCCCTGCCTGTGTCATATGCACAGAGACGGTAAAGCAAGCACTCTACCCTGCACGTGCACCCACGCACACATCAATACGCCACATGCAGACACTGTGCAGCCCCTCAAAGTCACAGGGTGCTGACCTCTCTGGTGGCCCGAGGCTGGGTGAGAGAGATGACGAGAGGCAGCAGCAGCACAAAGGGGCAGAATCAGAAGGAAACACAGCTGATGAGACGGACAAGTGATGCACAGAGGATCCGAGAAAACACTTTCATGGCGACCGTTATGAAGGTGAGAAGGTGGGAGAAGAACTAACTGCAATTATAAAACACCAGGAAAATACATCTAAGAGAGATTAAAGGGTAGAAAAAAGATGGAATTGGAATAGGAATAGGTTGATGTGTGAGAAGCACACAGATACTTACAGTAAGAGCATAGCGTGACATGAAGCAGACAGTAATTTGGAGCCTTGACCCAATGTTCCTTTTTATTTATGAATACCCCCAAATGGGACTGATTACACGCACACACACAGTCTGTCTCCCCAGCTGCCTCTCACTTATTCGTGTCCCCCACACAGAAGATCACTCACTGGCAGGCATCTACGGCACTCTTGTTATTTTCTATATTTACCCTCAGACTTCTCCTATCCAGATTGATCATCGTCCCGCGTGACGATGTCCCCTCTCGTCCGCGGCGCCTAGCCTCTCCTGCAGCCACTGAGAGTTGTTTTTGGCTATCGCCGTGGTGACCAGGGGGACGAGTATGACAAAAATAATAATCCTCTTTTAATGCATGCTGCTAAGGCACAACAGCTGTTAGTGCCCAGTGGTACACCATTACGCTGTTTGTGAAGAGGGGGAGGAGGACGAAGAGGAGGGGGGAGGAGGGCGACCCCTCCTCATTATAAATCCCACAGGATTTGAGCTGACCTGAGGATCTGAGACAGAGAGGCGATCGGTCCCTCTGTGTGACAGTTTCTGTGTGTGTTTCTTCTGTTGGACAGTGAGTTACAGCAGGGTCACGAGCTCGCTCTGTGGTGTGTGATACTGAGCTGCTGTAAAGCAGGGTCACATGAGAGCAGAGGCAGCTACTGCCAATGGTTTTGACATAAGCTGTGGAGAGAGGGAGAAACAGAGCTTCTTTCTCTTCTCTACCTCCATGAATATGACTCTGTATGATTGTCTTAAGGCAGTGCAAATGGTGACAAGTAGGTGTCTCTGATTCTGAGCAACACCTCAGATTTATCACTGATGCAATGCATGAAGATGTTTTACAATTGAGCTCCATCGTAGCATCAAAGTCTGTTGTTGTTGTGGGTATCTTTAAATAAATCTTATATGCCTAGATTGCCTTTTACATTGTGATGTACAATGTATTAGGTGTGGACAACATTGATGGAGTGTCAAAGGCTAAAGGGATGGTTCACCCCAAATAAGTCCTCTTAGTGCTGTTTATCCATCTAGATTGTTTTGGTTTTAGCTGTCAAGTTTGGGAGAGATTGTCTGTCTTCTCTAAAATATAACGAAACTAGATGGCACTTGGCTCTTGGTGCTGAAAGCACCATAAAAAAAATGAACATTGGTGAAAAAATGTGAATAGTTACTGAGGAGCGAGTAAGGAATGAATCAGGAACAACTTGATTTTAATAGTAAATGGATCGTTAACAACTAGTTCTTGAATAACTGTCATTCAAGGTCTATTTTTGTGTACCTTCAAGTAAAGTGAAACATAATGTTGAGTAGTTACCCGATAGACTCCTTAAATACTAATTGCTAAATCATTAGTTATTCATTTTGTGTACTGTCAAGCAAAGTGAGACATCATCCTGGAATTATGAAGACTTTACCATTGGTGATAACCCTTGACTTAACACTTGGTTTTGACATCAACATTATAATTGCCGCACGCTCAAATTAGCCTTCTGGAAAAACAGTAACTAATGATTCAGTAATTAGTAATCAATGAGTCATTACTATTTCAGGTCAATTGGTGGGTGGTTTATGAACTCATCATTACTTAATGATTCATGAATGTATTATCTCCAAGTGTGTTATCCAGTAACTCATCATTATCTACTATATAATTACAGTTATTCAAGAATGAATGATTCATTCACCTATCAAGTCGTTCCTGATTCATTTCTTACTCTCTCCTCAGTAAGTTCTCACATTTGTGTGTAACGTATTGTTAAGTGTCACCAGTATATTTAATAAAACATCAGTGTCTCTTCCCAGAAGTTATTCCGCAAAGTAACGAGCATTTCACGTTTCAATAGCACCACATGTAAAAATATATAAAGATGTATTTTGTAATTTTGGGGTGAACTGTCCCTTTAAAGCTTTAAAACATCTGACAGTATTGCTGCAAATACATAATGATAAGTTGACAGAGAAGTGAAATAAAACGGAAGACAATTTTAGAGATGCCCTCAGTATAAAATCCTCAAACAAGTGAAAATAATCTTCTCAGCATGCTGCCGTCTCCCTGAGCTCCACCGAGACAGCTCACAGCTCACTACTGCCCCCGTATGATCGTCTTATTCAATTCAATTCAATAAACATCAGAATATGGAGTAAATATGCTTCTCTATTAAGCAAAAAGTCCTCATATCAAGCTGTATCATAAAGTCACTACGAACAAACACTGAGAATTCCCGGGTGCTTGAGGACACCCAGGAGCTCCTGCTATGTTACCACATGACTGAATCACTCATGGCAACCTGGCTGTTTGCGGTTCACAGGGGGAGGCCTTCTTTAACCAGACATCTAGGTCAGTGCACATGGCTTACACCACTTAGGACATGGGAACCTCTGACACAGGAGCACAGTTTGCTCAGAGGCAGGAGGAAGGCAAAGCGTGTAATCTGTGATGACTTTAGTGAGGGCTTACCTTTGCTTCGCATGTCTTGTGAACTGCAACCTTGCATTCTGCAAACAGTGAGGGGAGAACAGAGGTAAGGCGCATGATTTACTCTGACAGGCAGCTTTGACAGACAGAGAGAGGGCAGTCAGGGTGAGCTCATCTCTGTCAGGTGCTGTGTGTGTCCACAACGCTGGTCAGTTGTGTCTCTGGGTCTGCTGCCTGACCTGAATGAGACGTGGACTCACCCTTGCAGAAAGCCCCAGGGTTGTCAATGTTCTCCTTGCACACATCGCACACACGTTTCCTCTTGAAGCTCTTCTCCGTGAAGGTGTGACTTCCCGCTCTGGCAAGCTGCGAACACAGGAGGATAGTCATATCGGATCATTCTCACAACAAATAAACAGACTCAGTCAAAGGAAGTCATTCATAAAATCGTGCAACAACTGTGAAACTGAAACCTCATGAATTCCCTCATGATAATGTGTACTCCATACAGAGTATGAAGGCACTTTGCTGTACGGCAGCCTTGTTTCTTCTGAGGACTGGATGGTCACAGTGTCCTGTGTGGCTGCTGTCACTACAGATGTGCGCCGCTTCAGTGGCACAGCAGCAGGAGCACTGATGCCCTACCTGCTGTACATTCAGCTTCTGCCACTAAAAATACCTGCCACATCATGCTGTGTTTTAAGGCATCCTGTTGTCTTGTCTTTTAACTTGCCCTCATTCTGTCTCAGTCTGTTGGGCAGCGAAGATGATGAAAAATAAGCAGCTTTCTGTGCCGCCACTCCCCTCTAATGCACTGCATGGTCACAGGTAAGTTAAATGTAATTGAACAAATAGACTTGGTGGTGCCATTGTGATGACAATGACCAGACTGAAGTATCTAACATTTAGATGAATCTCCATGAAATCTTGTACAGACACTCATGCTCTCCAGATGAAGAATCAGACTGATTTTTCCTCCTTGAACTTTAATTTGTGCAATACTTTGGTTAATGACAAAATACTTGCTCAACTGGTAGCGTTTGACAGCATTAGCTGTAATTTATCTTTATATCTCTTGCTAATTGACAAATGTCCCTCCCTGAATTTAGACTGTGAACAGGCAGAACGGGCCACCCAGGGGGGCCAGGCTGTGTCCACTTTGTTTTAAAAGTGAGGTTGATACAGAACTTTTTATTATATTGAGAGAAATCTAAGGATTTGAGAGGATTTTGTCTGAAAAATATCTAATATATATCCTGGGGGTATCCATCTACATAATCCTCAAAAATCCTCATGTGTGGAGAAAAATCAGCGTCCAATAATAGCTGCAACATATGTCGACTATTGTGTGTGACTATAAGTGTGTGTGATTTTAAGGTGTATTTACTATTTATTTCAGGGACTTTTCAGGGACCTGTGTATACAGGTTTGTACTGTAAAACAGCATAAACAGTCATTCCTATTATAATGTTTTAAAAAATGTGTTTTTATTTTTTTGCTAGTGGGCCAAATTTCAATGAACTGCCAGCTGATCTATTTTGTTTTTCTTGTGTAATACATGATTATTCAGTAATATGTCATTTGAAAATTGTATTTAATGTGACTTGAACATTGCCAATAAAGCTTATTTGTATTTTGACATGTTAAACATTATATTTTATAAATATTTGCATGTTAGCATTAGATTATTATATAAAGTTAGAGATTATATAGAGTTAGAATTTACCTAGACACATCTTTTTTCCCCATATAGAAAAGGGGAACCAGGTTTGTGACCAAACCAAATGCTGTGGCTGTCTATTAGAAATTTAGTATCTCTTTACGTCCGGTTAAAGTAGCTGGTGTCTGTCCTCTTTGATGACAGGCTTACTATAAGTTTTCTTTCAACACTGTAAGGTGGCACCACACTGAACCATTATTGCAGCTGTGCAAACACGAGACATTAGCTTCTGTGTGCAAAGCAAAGAAAGAGATGTCAGGAAATCGGATACAAACAGGAGCAACTGTAACTGTCTTCCTCAAAATGTGTAACTCAGATCCATAGTGATATGACAGCAATGGCTGAAAGGTCTGAATACCTTAAATGAACTGAGTGATAGAGAATAAAGCTCTAACCCCAAACATGCATCTTCTTGCACATGCACACACACACACAATCCCAGAGACTGCGTTTGTACTAAAGGAAAATACATGTAGTGCCCTGAGTCATAATCCATGGATCTTTCTATTAATAAACCAATACTCAACTTCCCAGAATGTTTATATAAATGGTAATGCCCTTCCTAAGCAATGCCTTCTGACAGCATGTGAGGCACATTAAACCATTAAATCTTTCCTTGAGCAGAGAACAAGGAGGGGCCTGAAAACATCAGGATGGATCTTTGTGTGTGTGTGTGTGTGTGTGTGTGTGTGTGTGTGTGTGTGTGTGTGTGTGTGTGTGTGTGTGTGTGTGAGGCAATGGAGGAAGTGGAGGAACAGAAAAACAACATACCTGCACACAGTGATGTTTCTTTTCCTGTTAAATGGCTCGATGCATTTCTCTGCCCTGGCATTTTATACTTTTTCCAAGGCCTGGGTTTTTCCAAACAGGAGGGACATTGAACTTAACCGTGGAAGGTGAAGGTGCTTGAACGCCGGCTTGGACTCACAACTCTCACAAACACTTATTTATTGACTGTTCTGACACCAGGGTCCCACTTCTCCCACCATCTTGAGTTGTGAGTGGAAGCAAACTTATTCCATTAAGTGCAATGTATTATATAACAGCCAAGAGTACGCAGCATAAATCCTTCATGACTAGGAATGTTTAATTAATGTTTTATGTAGCCTAGCTCCACCTTGAGTTCTGCGTGGTTACATAATGCGACATAAATGCAGCTGAATCATTCTGACGACACTTATTCCAGCGCTCGGTGAAACAAATCCACAGAGGTTGCTGACAGGAACTTTCTCCATTAAAAACTGTTACTGCTTCCTTCCGCCGTTAACATTCAATTTCTACAAAAATCGCTTGCAGGTGAAAGTTTTTGTCAACCAGCAACATTTAGGCTTGATAAAGAGTAAGCACCTCATAGGCTAGGCTACATGCTAACTTCACTAGCATACCAACAAGTCAAAGGTTTAAAGACATAGACATTTTGGGTAATACACTTTCATACCAGTCTTGTGCCTGCACACATAATATTAAGCTACAGCCAGGAGATGGTTAGCATAAAGCAGAGTCTAGCGTAGCAGAGGGAAACTAGCATGACTCTGTCCAATGGTAAAATATGTGTGTGTATATGTAAATATATATATATATATATATACATATACTTGACCTATATAATGACATAGGCTACAATGTGTTAATAAGTTGGCTTCTGCCTCCAATAACAGATTTTTCTTCAATTACATGTTGTATCACCTTTTTTACATCAATATGCAATACAGTACTTGTTAGCAAACAGTTGCCTATTTATACATTCAACAGTTGCAGATAAACATTATCATTCAGAGTGCCAACCTGATGTATTTAAGCCCAATATGCAATATCTTTAGCTCTGGTGTCAGTCTTCCAACTCACAAGGGAAATATCGGACTCCTTAGCTGCTAAATGCTGCTAAATGCTAACTGTGTGTGTCTGCTGTTTGGTGCTGGGCGGTGGTGTACAGTAGGTTTTAAGAGCTTTTTCACTACCTGCTGCAGATGAAAACGATACTGCCAGAGAGGTCAGAATTGACAAAAAACCTTAAGGTTGTGGACCGAGAGCAGCAGATTTAGGTGATAATTATCTGTACGTTTATTTATTAAGTTTGTTATTAAGAGTGGCCTCTTTCACAGTCACATCGTTTCACATTGTCAGTGACACATTCTTACAAAAAATACTGATTTCAGCGGCTGATTTTAGCTATCTGTTACCTCTCGTTCAGTCTTTAAACTAATCTAAGCTATGTTGATCGACTGGTGCCAGTAGTGGCTTCATATTTAGCATACAGAGACAGTGGTATCGATTTTCTCAGCTTACTCTTGCCAAGAGAACAAATTAATTTAGTCCCTTAAGTACAGCACTTTTACTTTAAAGGTGCAACATGTAAGAAGTGGCCACCTGTTGCAGACAGAGGGGCAGCATATCACCAGAGTAACTGCTAATCGCTGAAACTGCATTTACATATTCATGACAGTAGCTACTGTTAGCTTTTTATCTCTGTTAGCCATGCAGCTAGGGAGAAGAGACAGTGTTGGTGTTAACACTGCTAGCAGGGGAGCTTTGGGTGATGGAGAGAAAGAGGTTATCTTTTCTGGTAAGAATGCTAATCTCATTTTTAAGATAAAGCTGTTTTTTCTTCACATTCTGTTGATATTTTTTGTAAATGTTTTAATGTTTTAACTAAAATTCTTCCATATTGCACCTTTGAATATACAGTCAATAAGTCAGAGCTTTCCAGCATTCAAAGGAAAATAGTTTTGATCTATTAGCCACTGTAGAGAGACGGTTATTTGATGAATAATGCCTTGAGAAGGATTCCATTAACCATTATAACTTGTGTTGAGTTTCTCCAGCCGTGAAGACTGCGCAGTGTTTTTATTTGAATGAAGGTCTGATGTGCCACAGTCGGGCCTGCGGGTCACACGGGGTAATACAAATTATTGTAGTGTGTTCCACGAAATGGGAGACATCAGTTATTATAACAAAGTGAACGAGTGCATTCATTTTTCATAATGTCCTTGTCTTGTAACATCTAACAACAAAGACCCTCTCAGGTGGAGAAACAGTGTTTATTTAGGTCGCTGACCCGGATTGATCAGATACTCACAGGCACAGATAGGACCAGTACCATTATGCTGTGTGTATTGATCTCAAAGTCAAAGCAGCAGAGTAACACTGGACTATTGACATACGTCCTCTGCAGTTATGATGAATGGATGCTGCTATAAACGGTGACATCCACTGAATGTGTTTAATCTGGGTCTCTGCATGTCTACGTGTGTGTGTGTGTGTGTTTGTGTGTGTGTGTGCGTGTGTGTGTGTGTGTGTGTATGTGTGTGTGTGTGTGCGTGTGTGTGTGTGTGCATGGGGGGATTTAAGGGGGAAGAGACAGTGGACGGATGAACCTGACAAAACGAGGGCATGAGGATGATCATCATCCCCTTTCAGCCATTTACATTTGAAATGTTATTACATAACTCATACATTTCGGCGCTTGAATCGATTGGACTTATGTAACGGCCCACTGAGTTGTAAATGCTTCCTCTCATAAACCTGACCTGAGATCACCGGCAGTATACAAAGTGGAGCTTTCAGTGATGGCAGTAATTTCAGTAGGCTACAACTTTTATCACTTACTCATACTCTTTATAATTAAATATAGAATCCCACAACAAGATGACAAGATAAGAGTTTCATAAGTTCTTAAAAGCTATTTATAATATATTACATAATCTTGACTATTCCCATATTTATATACTTATTAGGTTGTGTGGCTGCACATCTGAGTCTAAGTCTAAGTTGTTGCACAGTTGAATTTAAAAAAAATCACTAGAAACGTGTCTTTTATATGAATAAGCCATCAAATCAAATCAAATCACTTATATTAAATTGTCATTGAGATATGACAGTTGGTTAGGCATGAGTGCAGTGGTGGATGGCAGGTCCAGGAAGGCTGATATTGGATGTGTTTCTCCGTTGCTTCTCCCTCATAAGGGTTTGTGAATTCTTCCAAGAGACGAACATTACAGGAGACAACTTCATGGACAACGTCTAATCAGTTCCATGGTGACCACTCACCAAAATGACTGATCTCATGAGGCCAGTGTGACAATTTGAAGTTCAAAAGAAGAATGCATTACTAGTCAAGGGCTCCACCTGGTGGACAATAGCATTAGTGCGGTTAAGCCTGTAAAGAAGGACAGGGAGGTCTATTTTAGAGATGCTGAACATTGTTGAACAAGTTCTTCAAGCAGCTTTCTTCTTACTGACCTAAAGTGTGTAGACCTAGTGGTGCTGTCTGTGTTGCAGACAGGACAGATGTCCTTTAATGATATCTTGATCTACAGACACATGCATATTCATATCTTTTCATTACATTTCCTTGACTTTGGATCCTTGGGAAGGCTGCTTAAATGATACACCTCAAATTAAGTGAATTTCAGTGAATTTCTTCAGATTGAGGATTGCTCATTCTATGCACACTAAAGTATTTCAAAACTTTTCTCAGGCACATAAGAGATATTCAAGCATGATGAGAAGTCAACAGTCGGCCTTTTCTTTTTCTACAAAACGACCTAAGTGTTCTCGCAGCACGTTGCCAGAGCTGTTGGCAGTGGTTGGTGAATTAATCATCTGTCAAATAATGACACATATGGCATCAAAGAACTGTAACCGGATGTAGAACTGACAGATGAAATGAGTCATGAATCCCACGGTGTGGTGGTGTTTACACAATGGTGCTGACACTTTTCCCAGTTGCTGTTTTTCTCCATTCATTTCTCCCTGTCAGCATATCAGCAACGGGTGGCGGTGGAGGAGTAGACAGGTGCCTCACAATGCCATTTAATAGCTGAAAGCAAATACTCTGAATGTGAAACTATAATGATGATAGTATGTGTTACATTTTAGGCTTGAATTCTGACTGCTTTAGACTGTACAGGTGTTTCCTTTATGTTCTTTCAATAGCAGTCAGAAAGGAACACTGTTAGAGAGGATGTTCGGTCTCCGGAGGCTCCCGTGACTATCAGCAGCGTTGCAGCGTTGCATTGCAGTACTAAAGAACCCCACCCCATTTGGGGTTTTGCAGCCAACGTCTATGTCATTCCACAAGCATCTCTGACCACTGCAGAGAGCCCGAGGAGAGACACTTCTAACACGGAGTTGAGTAGAGGGTCAGGCAGCCGACAGCAGCAGCATAATGGATTTCTTTCTGACTGTAGCTGCGAGAGCTTTTTATAACTGTGTGAGGACCGCAGGGGAAGTGTTTTAAGGCTGTTTTTTTCCAAAACAGCTCAGTTATACTGACAAAGTAAATGTAGGACAGTCATCTAAAGCTGAGAGTCTCATTAAATCACAGTTTCACTCACTCACTCTGAGGAGGGCAAAGCTTACAATTACATGACCGCAGTGGTGGTTCACAAATTTCTTGCGGTGTGTCCGAATGCACAAAGACACGCATTTAATGAAATATACAAACTGGTGGTAACGAATTCACTTGGTAAAAAATATACAGCTGCAACACACACACACACTCACACATTGTAAATGAATACAGAGTACAGTGACACACCCCCTCAGCACTAAATGCCTCGGTCTGCAGGAGTGTTTTTTTCAGTGACACCTCAGTGGTGATGACATGCTGGAGAGCAGGAGCCACAACCTCGAACACACACAGACATACACACACACACACACACACACACATGATCCACTCAGGAAGGGACAGGAGCAGGTGGCGAGCCAGGGGTATGCTCTGGTTCTGGCAGGTTATTTATAACCTGCATGGGCAGGGGGTGTCACCTCTAAACAGCCATGAAAATGCTGAAAATAGGTGCGGGAATGAGTGTGTGTGTTTGTGTGTATGTGAGCAAGACATAAACTGAGAAAAGTAAACACACTACAATTACACACAGACAGAACTCCTGGACTGTTTGCATGTATGACATATTTCATTCCTCTCCAATGCAGAGTCCACCCATTCAGTTGGGACTATGTTATCATAATTTGGCATGGTCTCTCTCTCTCTCACACACTCTCTCTCTCACACACACACACACACACACACACACACAAAGAAATTCAGACAGACGCGCACACACAATCTGGGCTTTGGGGGATTTGAAGGCACATGTGATCTGAGTAATGTTTTTGTTCCAGGGGTTCACTCACCTCTCAGTGTCAAACAACACTCACATCACACTAATAACGTAACGTTCCAGGTACAGTTGTATGCAAAACACAGAAGTTGAAATAAAGTGTCCTGACTTGAAATCAATTTCCTTTTCTCTCTTTGTCCTCTGACACACGGCGGGCCACAGTGTGATTTACTCTGACATGTGAGATCACACACATTCTGCTGTGTGGCCTTGGTGCTAAACCAACAGACACTTTTTATTTTAGTCTCTTTAAAAAGTCCTCCAGGGGCTTTGCGTGTTTGCTCCTAAATCCATACATGTTCCTAAATAGAGGCAGCAGCCATGCAGACGGCAGGTCGGAACCGGACAGTAACTTATACCACTTCCTCTTGAACCCCTGACCCTCGAAGGACGTAATTAACAAGTAGATTGTCCACCACTGTCTGTGTTCCCCCCTCGCTCATTACCACTGATTCCTTCATACCCAGTAGGAGTGACACATTTATACGCATCGCAATCAAAAATACTTAAATCTACAAACAATACGAGTGCGTGCCATTCATGCTTGTGGTGCAGGTCTAAAAGGGACCTGCAAAACACATGTTTATCCTCTGGTATGCAAGCATGTGCAGAACGAGAAGCTCCTGATCCACTTAATGCTGACACAGATACAGAGGAGGAATATTTCGTAAGGGAGGAAAAAGGGGACTGATTTGGAGTCAAAGGCTTCATCTAATTTGGAAACGTAGCGGTTCAATTATTTGGATTCCTTTGGTTGATTTAGTGAGGGACAATTAAAGTGTGGCTTCTTCCGCTGCGGAGTCAAAGGACATCTACCAAGCACCCTCTACAGCTCCAACAAATTATGACAATTAAAACATATTCCCCATGAGCTCCAAATGGATTCAACAGTGCAATGTTCACGTACAACCAGGTAATGTTTACAGTTCCCCGGGAGAAGTTATTGACTCACCTCAGCAAGTTGAAGGATCTCAGGATGTACCTCGGGGTCCGCCTTTACGGGGACCCCTCCTGTGTCAGCAACAGGTCCATGTTTCTTCATCCTGCCAGTGCTCGTGCTTTGAACGCACCCCATACCTCCAGCAGTCCCCCTCTGTTGCCTCGTAGCTTTAATATCCTCAGCTCCAAAAAACCTATCTGCTCCTTCCAGACAAGTGCCTTCACTCCAGATGGTTTTCCTCCTCTCAGCGCTTCATGTTTTGAAGGGCCTCCTTATGTTTTTCTGCGACAGCTAACGTCTTCCTCTCCAACATGCTCCCTCTTCCCCCCGGTGACTCCTCACACCTCTGCCCTTCTCTCTGACAGCTTGTGTCCCTGCCTTGAAATCCACCCCAGATGACTTTTTTTCTTTTCTCCCCCCCTCTCCACTTACAAACCCCTCCAAGAAGTGTCACTGAGCACGGACCCTCCACACTTCCTCCCCCTCTCTCCCTGTGCCTCGCTCCCTGGCTATCCTCACCCTGAAAGCATGCAAGCACACACTCGCCACCTCTCTCTCTTCCCCTTCCCCCTTCCCTCTTTCCACTTGCCAATACCTCCTTCTCCTTCTCCTCGCCTCTACAGGCCCTCAAATGTCTCGTACGCCGCTCTCTCACACTCACAGACCCTCCTGTCTTCCCCACTCTCTCGCTCCATCAGGCTCCCCTTGCTGTCTCTCCACAGGGGAGAAGGGGGCAGCTGTTTTGGCTTGTTGATGGTCAGGCCCTTCCCCTTTCCTTTGGCTTCACTTCAGCCCCACTCGCTCTCTTCTTCCTCCTCATGGGGGAGTGATTAGATAGAGCTCCTTTCACACACGTCATCCCTCTAGACTCTCCAACTTTATGTGAACATACTGTAGTCCTGATCCCACTTCGCCCTCCTCTCAGCTTTGCTCGGAGGAAGCGAGGGCTTTTTAACCATCTGCTCGCCCCGGGTTTATTTCTTCACAACCGGAGCTGCGCTGTATAAGTATCCAAAAGTCGTACTTGAGTAAAAGTAAAGATAACGTACAAGAGTTCAAAAGTACAAGTAAAGGAAATTAAACATACTGTATATGTACAGGTATGTAAAGACTACTTGCCATTATCGACCTGGACAATTATCTGATCTGGTATTTCTGCATTTTTCCGATTGTCAGAATCGAATCTAAAATGTGCTACCATGGCTCCGACGCAGTCACAGTCTACTAAGTAACTAGTAACGAAAGTAATCAAATAAATACAGTAGAGTGGAAGAATAAAATAGCGGGAAATTGAAATACTAAATAAAGTTCGAGTGTCTCAAAGTTGTTCGTAAGTACAGTATTTGAGTAAATGTACTTGATTACATTTTATCGCTGCTGCAGTGTTGTAACTCATACTTGAGTAAAAGTAAAGATATCAACAAAAATATTACTTTACTTACACCATAAAGTTACCTATATTTGAGTAAAATGGCATAAAGTATTTGGATATTAAATGTACCTAAGTATCACTTAAAAGACAATTCTAAATATATTTACATATATGTATAAACTGTACACTATGTTTTAATAGGATTTTTGGCCATGGCGATTATTGGATCCAATATCCAGCAATTTTCTGATAATTGGAATGAGTCTTTTGTGCTCCTTTGGCTCTGATGCAGCATGTAATGTGCAGAGTAACAAGTAACTAAAGACATCAAATAAATATAGTGGAGTAAAAAGTACAATATTTTCCTCCAACAGGTGATGGAGTGAAGAATCAATTATCAGAAAAACAGAAACACTCAAGTAGAAATTTGTGCTTTACTACAGTAATTGAGTAAATGTACTTAACTACACCCCAACACTGCCAGTCTGATGGGACACATGACACCCCACATTAATTTCCTCTGTTGCTCTCTCCACTGAAATGAAAACAATGACAGGCTCTGTGCTTAAATCTCAGATCTGCTTCTCCCCTCATTAAATTCCTTAGTAGAGTACAGCATGCTCTCTGTAAGACACACACACACACACACACACACACACACACACACACACACACACACACACTGTATTTCCTCTAACTGACTGGCTTCTCCAGACAAAATGCTGCTTTAAGCTGGAGGTTTTGGGGTTGTGAGGGGAAAATCTCCAACAATAAGCTCTTTCTAAAACCATGTTTGACCATACAAAGCGCCCTTTGGTTTAATGTGAGACAAATCCGGGGCTGCGAGGCTAAATCAGGCGACAAACCCTCGTTGCGCCTTAATAAAAGGGGATAAGTTCAGATTTCCAGCTACTCCAGAAATGCCTCTGTGTTACAGTCCCATCAGCAGACGCATGGTGTTGAGCCATGACAGATTTGTTGTATTAAATTAGCGCACGATCGTGTGACAATTCACTTGATACATCACTCAGGGATGTGTGTGACGCAAAGCCCAGAAATGTTGTAACCTGAAGTGGAGGAAAGAAGGACCCTCCTGTGTGGACCAGCTGCTGATTCACATGGCAACAGGGGTGGCGGTGGGAGGGTGGGTGAGTAAGAGCACACACACTCGTGTAAACTCTGAGATGCAGCCCTCTTTTTAATGACAGTGGAGGAAGTTTTCAGATCTTAAAGGATAAGTTCAACCAATATCAAAATTCAGTTGTTAGCTTTTGAGCCCCATGCTGCTCCATGAAGCTCCAGAAATGTTTTGTGCATTTGACCTCCCATCAGCATGGGGCTGAGAAGATAATGACTGAATTTACAGGTTTGGGTGAACTAAAATTAACTACCAGAAGGTAAAAATCCTTGCGAGTAGAAGTCCTGAATTACATGTATAGTTGCAGTTTATAACGTCTCAAAAGCGCTCATTCTGCATCGCAACAGCTCCTCTCAGTGTTATCATGTGTTATGTTATTTGATTACTACAGATGCATCACTGTGTCAGCAGCACTGTTAAGTTGTAGTTGGTGTGGGGAGGGGCAATACACTACTTAATGCACGTGTGAGCAGTTTAATTGACAACATTAGGATTTGTGCAGTAATTAGTCATTAAAGCGATCAAATGACAGTAGTGGAGTATTAGACAGCATACAATCACAAAACATGTAGAACTTCCTAAGTGTACTTGATCACAGTACTTTAGTAATGTTACTGGTTATCCCACTGCTGAACACAAACTGAGCAATAACATGACATTTACACACCTTTACCCATTTTTAATCCTAAATTAAGGGAATTTGGGTACAAGTCTTTATATTTCTTAAAAGTTTCTCATTACTGCCACTGTTCACAGAGATGGTGATAAAATAACGCACCGTAATCTTTTGTAGTTTTCAGACTATCATTGATTTAAAGGTGCAATATGTAGAAATTTGTGTTTAAAACACTGAAAAGATTGACTAAAAATCATCAGCAGAATGTGAGCAAAAGTTCTGATGTTTTGACGTCTATGTACTGTTGCAAAGATACATAACAAAGTTAGCACGCTAACCAGCTAGCTCCAACCGGTCCTGGTGTAAGCAGTGCAAACAGCACCATTATCCTGGTTTGCCAAAATCGTAAGTAAGCAATTAGTCTAGCAGTACGCTGCCTACAACTTGTTCTGGATTCAACAGGTGCTTAATCCTTACACATGACACCTTTAATTTAGCATATAAACTTTGTATGACACGATCTTTCCATCTCACACTTCAGACTCCCTCAGTGCCCACTCTAATATACACAATGCTCTGAGAACAAACACACTGCTACTTTCCAACAGCAATGAAGCAAGCAATTCATGAGCTTTAAAACATACCAATGATTTAATGATAGGCTATATTAAAAACCCTTAAAAATCTATATTTGAAGGTACTCAAAGTCTCAAGTATGGTGATGTGTACTGATGGAATAGCTGAGAGGTCTACAGGAGTCCTGTCTTACGGCACAGAGGGTGCCCTCTGCTTGTGTGTGTGCGTGCATGTGTTTGCGATGCACAGCTCAGCAGGATCCTAACCAGCTGCCACCAGGAGTCCGGCCCTCAGCAGGAGGTCAAGGCTGAAGAAATACTGTGAAAACTGCCCGTCTCACAGACCACACCGGAAGAACAGTAAACACAGGAAAGATACTTTGTTGTTTCTGCACATAAAAGCGATGCAAGTCGCCGTCCTGTGACTGACACAGTGAATTTAAAATGTCTAGCTGTCACTTCAGTGTATATGGCCCGGTCGGGTTTATACAGGCAACAAAGACAGTTTGGCTCGTCTGTAAACTTTAACCTCTGAATAAACAAGCCTTGAATCCCTTCAGTAAGGCATACATATACAATGACCACATACTATTTGAAAGTACATAATGACCCCAATTTATTGCAATTGGAAGACAAGTTCATGTAACTTCATGGAAATCCTTACACCTTACTCCACACTTTCCCCAAATACTCATACTTTTTGTGGAGAAACTTTCAGATGCGTGGACACTGAGCCTATCATTTCGATTATTTCGTCAGAAGATGTAGAAGTAAGAGACATCTGTACAGTGATGGGGGATGATGGTAATGGAACGCAATGAATTCTCTGGGTGAGAATCATGTGCTGGATGTTTTTCTGTCAGTCTCAAAATACAAATAGTCTATGTATTCCACAGTCCTCTCTAATACCCTCTGAATCACTTTAGAACCATTTCAATCAATTATTTGGTGAATGATGCAAATATGATTGATAAATGTTTTTAAATTAATAACCAGTCTCATCATTCACGACTGTTAATATTGGAAGACTTGACTAATTTCCTGGCGATTGTTTTTTTTTAATAATTCTATAATACCAAACTAAAGTACCTTATAATCCATAATTGCATTTTACCTAGGAATTATGCGAGTCCGTCAAAAAAAACAAAAACAGGTTCCACTTGCTAAAACTAGGTATCCTCTCGTAATGCAATCTCACCACACCCGCAATCCACAAATATACAAATTCATTTTTTCCCCACTTTTTCATTTATTTATTACAATTAATTCAATGTTATCCATCACTTTGCCATATGTCAGCTACTCCTTTTTTCCATTTAAAAACAAGTCCAGTATGTGACTATTCTTCAGAACCTGAATAGTCTTGACGGTGGGGAAGGGGGGAGGGAGGGAGGAGGGAGAGGGGATGGAGGTAAGGGGGGGTGGGTGGGAGTTTTGAAAGTAAAGGACAGGTTTGTAGGAGGAAAGAAGGGAGGGAGCGATCTCCTCCCAGGAGCCTCTTCCATGTACGAAGTTTTTTTTCATAAGCTATGTGAGATTTTTTTTTTGCGTTCGTCGTCTCCTCGTCTTGAGCCTTCAGGCCTTGTCTCGTTATTTTCCCCTTTATTCTACGTCCTCTGCATCGTCTCCTTGGTCTCCATCCATTAGCAAAGCGGCGTACTTACTGGCTGAGCTGAACTTCTGAAAAAGGTGAAAACAAAACAGGACCAGGATCAGCATAGTAGCTTTGAATGCTAAACAAGTATAGAGTACCCAAGAGAAAAGATTTCAGTTTTTTCAAGGAGTAAGAACATTAGGGGTAATTACTCTATGACTGATGATGGGCTGTTTATCTACTATTAAAAGGGATGTTTCTAGTAAAATATGGCTTTTGGGAAAGTCTTTAATGAAGAGTAATTTTGGTGACATCAGTCTGACTACATTTAGGCAGTGATGCACTTACGGGGGTTGGGGTTTCTTCGAATTTCTTTGGCTCTGGAGGTGGTCTGGAGTCTCGGTCTCTTCTGTTATCCTTCCTACAATCAGTATTAACACCAAGCTTAAAATTGATCAGCAGAGCTCAGCGCTGAATCCTTAAACACGCAGCTAACAAGACAAACTACAGGAGCACAAATTCTGCTCATTTTTATCATCTGGAGATTAGCAAATCTACAAGCTGCTTGGCACTCAGTTCACACTGTGCTCAGTCCTCATTTTCAGAAGAAAACATCAAATAAAAATATCCCAAAATTAAGATGTTATTTATGTTGTGCTGTTGACGTTTATGCACTGGAATTCATCATTTCCCGTGCTCCATTATGAAGACTGTAAGGTAAAGCATTCAAATGTGACACTCCTGGTGTCATCGGTTGTGTAACTGAGCATAGGCCACTCTTCACAGATGCCCGTTAAATGTCCTCCCTGTCTCATTAAAGAACTGGAGCTGCTAGCTTTGGATGGCTGACCTGTCTGCCTCCTTTCTTCGGTCTCTGTTGGGCCCCTCTCCTCGGCCCCGCCCTGCTCCAGGCCCTGCAGGCCCCCCTCGTGCTCGTGGGGGCCCCCGGTCCCGACGCACACAGTCAGCCTTGTTCTCATCTTAAAGGAGAAGCCAGACAGTTGAGTGGACAGTAGACCACACTCACAACACACTGCAGCATAAAACGCCACTGGGTTGGATTCAAAATGTGTTAGTCACTGATGGAGGGCCAAATGAGAGGTGCGCAACTGCTTGAATGCAAGCTGAGCTCCTAAATTTGATACTGGCTTCAAAGGTGTGCCAAAAGTTACTAAAACAATTCTGACAACAGACAACGAAAATGTTCATTGTTTTCACATTTGGCCAGATTGCTTGAGACTGTCATTACTTGTATAGAGATGATGTGAGACTTACTTTTGCGCTAGCCTCTTAATAAATCCTCTCCGCAGGAAGATGAGCTCATGACCTGCTCCTATCAGACACGGCCTCACTTTGCCAAATATGTCCATCATGACACAGATGTGTAGTGGTGTGAAAAGTAACAGCTGCTACTAGACCACATGTAAGAGAGCAAGTCTTGATGAAAACACTGGGATTCTCTATTATAACTTGTATAATATATCTATAAAGGAATTGACTCCTGTCTGTATAGTGAAGTTTGATCTTCTATGGACTTTACTGAATGACTCTCAAACCGTATCAGCATTTCAGTGCAAATCACCATAAGAAGAAAGTGTGCAAATGGCTTTAAAGAGCAACTTTTTGAAGCAGAGCCACAACCGAAGCTGTCAAGCAAGTCCACAATGAACAAGGAAAAAACAGAAGGACACAGCGTAAATTTTGAATAGAGCCCCACCAATATCATTGACTGACATTGGCCAATCACAGATTTGTCGGTATCTGCATTTTCTTGTACGATATGAAAAACTTTAGAGATTTTTAGGCAGAAAAAGATGACTGGGGTGATTTTAGATGATTCAGTTTCTAGTGATGTTTACAGTTTTGGTGCAGTGATGTCATTCTGGACAACATTTGTTGTTTGATAACCACATTTTAGGCTAATGCAAAAAGTGTTTTTACTGGCCAATATATTGATATCAGAATTTTTCACACCCTATAATTTCTCACCTTAAAAGCACCGACCTGGCTTTACATTTTTAAACCTGTCAAATATTTACAAAATAATTTGGAAACAATCTACACAGATTGAGTAGAAAACTGTTGCCAGGCTAGCACTGAAGCTCTGGAGATGACAGTTGGTGTGTACGTCAGAGAATTACAAATGTAAAAACATATTATTAGACTATTGGACTGTCATGGTATACAGTTAATAGAGTCCAGGAGATTAATCCTAATGACTCTGCTATGCTCAAAACTTAAACTATGACTAGACAAAAAATCCCCACACAACCAACACTTTAGTTAATGACATGACTATGAACTTGAGATAAAATTACCCATTCTACATGTTGTTTGTTGGTTAACATCAAATAGCATCAATGTTAATATGCTACAGTTAGCTTTTAGCTTTAAGCAAAGATGAGCCAAAGGAAAGCGGAAGCTGATGAAAGCAGAGTCAAGTCTGACCATTTAGAGCCGAGCCTCTAAGAGTTTAAGTTGTCCTAAAATGGGTTTGCATTATCCATCATTTGAATTTTCTTGTGTGTAATGACCTGTACAGTCTCACAGGATTGCTGATGTGGCTGTTGACTTAGAATTTCCAAGGTCGCCATTATGGATGCATAATTAAGTATTTTTTGTTTAAATTAATGTATTCTTTGTTTATGTGAGTTCTTTAATATTTACGTGCAAGATCCACTTTGACATAGTTTGTTTGGTTGTATTCATGGCCTACACTGAGGTTTGGTTTGTGCCTAGCACTTATCAGTAAGACTTACCTTTCCCAGATCCTCTTTCATCTGCAGAATTTATGGAGCTAGAGAGAGAAATTAACAATAGTCAGGAACAGGTCTAAGGAAACACACAGACAAGTGTCTACAAGCCAATTCTGTGTGTGGAGCTTCCTAACAGAGTGTGTTCTCACCTGAGCTTGGGAGGAGCTGAACCACTTGGGGACACAGGAGAGACGGGAGGTCGTCCATCACCATCAGAGGAGCCTGTGCTTGCTGCACTTCTCTTGGCCCAGGCGTTCTCCTTGGGGGGAGGTGCGGGCATCACCTTCAGGGGCTCCTTGGAGGAGTTGCTAGAGGGGGGCAGTGGGGAGGTCCCAGGGGAGGAGGGCTCACCTTCTCTCCCACTGAAGACCTCATTCTCCCCAGAGCGCTCACTATCTCGACACTGGGAGCCTAGTGGATGAAAAGATGTTGTTTCCTACTGTTTTACATCACTGAATTATTTTACCAGCTGATGAGATATTCTACATTTAAAGTGTTTTGTCTTGGTTGTTTTGTAAAATGTGTATTTTCTTCCTACCAGTGCAAAGGAAGAAAACAATTTTTAGACACAATAAAAAAAAGGGAAATAAAAGAGGTTGAATATTTACCTCTTCCTGAAGTGCTTCCTTGCTGTGAAGACTCACTTCCTGTGCGAGATCGCTGAGTATGAGATTCCTCAGTGCGCCAACTTGGATCCCTGAAAGTTGTTGAAAATACATTTGAAATGTATTTGAGCCTAAATAATATAAACGCCTCCTAAAACAAGAAAAATTCAAGTGACTTCATAACACAAACTCATTAAGTGTCAGTCCCTGACCTATCTCTCAGCTTTCTCTCAGGTCCCCGGCCTTTGTCCTCCTCCAGCTGCCTCTGCAGCCTCTCTTCCTGTTTCTTCAGCCTCTCCTCTACCTCCCTCTCCTTGGCTGCCGTGTCAACTGGCTTGGCCGCTCCGAAGATGGATGAGGCCCTGCTGCCGGAGCTCGGAGCTGCAGCTGGGGAAGTGCCACCACCACCGCCGCCGCTTCCACTGCTGCCGCCACCGCCACCACTGCCTTCTTCCTCCTTGGGCACACTACGGGGCTTGAGGTTCAATTTGGGTCTCTGCTGAGGAGCTGCTGTAACAAGGATAATATTAAAATGGAATTAAGTGGCTGTGAATATGTTCCCATAGTGTCAGCACAGTCCAGCCCTACCCCTTTACAAAAAAACATTCTTAAGAGTGTAAATATATGTCAATATAATTTAGCTTTCAAAATGACTACATTCTATTAATTGAATTTGTGGCAGTTTTACCATATTAATTGCCAAATGTAACCAATCACCAGATAGTGTTTATAAATTGAACTCTCACCTCTCTCCTCACGTCTCTCATCCCGTCTCTCGAACCTGTCTTCGCGTTCGCCATATCGATCCCGGTCCCCATAGCGATCACTGCTACCCCGACTGTCGTCATAATCGCGGCGGAAGCCGCTGCCGAAGGCCCGACGACCTCCACCACCACCACGTGAGTCAAAACCTAGAAGGAGAGGAGCGAAAGATAAATATTCATCATTTTGAGAAATTAATTTCGAGGAATCAAAGATTTGGTCACGATGGCCAAGATGAAGGTTACTGCCAAACAACGACCGGGTGGACCCAAGTCTGAACCCTGGTTCCAAACAAGCAGAATAACACACCTCCTCTATCGAAGTCTCTGCGGTCCCGGTCGTCATAACGATCCCGGTAGCGATCTCTTCCTCCGTCATAGCGGTCATTGTCCCGCCGTGGCCCATCTCTGTAACGATCCGACTCATAACGGTCCCGTGATCCTGCAAGAATCAGAATGGTTACAATTCTGTTTCCTCTGCTAATGAACTGTTGGCCTGACTGTTTGTCACAAAGTTTAAAAGGAAGAAATGCACAACTGTTTGCTGACAAATCAACATTTTTGAATAAGCAACACCCTCTAGCCCAATCAGGGAAAATCTTTTGACATTTTTCTAAGGGTCAGTTTGGACACTTTTGAACAAGTTAGTTTGCTTTAAAATGATATAATTCCCATCTTATTTTTTTTATTCTTATTTTTTCTCTAAGACATTAAAATAGTTATATTGGGACTTAAAGATCTAATGTTAAAAAACTGTACCCTTCTGTCAAGAACTGCTCACTGAATTATCCTGGGTAAAATGTGGATGTTGAGGCACAAACAAAAGACTCACTTTCTCCAAAGGCATCATCTCTCCTCTGAGGTCCATCATCAGCCTCTACAGTGGGCCGAGCCCTCCAGTCAGTGTCTGTCTTGTCAGGACCCATGTCCGACATCCGTCCACCCCTGTCTCTGCCCATACCTCCGTCTCTCTCTGAGGTGTGAAGACAAACAAGAGGATGTGTCAAGTTTAATTATAGCATGTGAAGGATGAAGGTTATACTCCTGTTTGCTCTCACAGCAAGGAAGGTTAGCAACGTACCTTTATCATTAGACTGATCAGCAATATCCACACGGATCCTTCGGTTTCCAAGGTTCTGTTGGTATGAACAAAGAGGGGACAAAGATTTAATGATTCCTCTGTGTACATTTCTATAAGATTCTCTATGAGGTATGGAATATTTTATTGTGCAAATCAACAACAAGGAAAGTCATACTCTTGTATCTTTGTTCTACTTCAGGTGTTAAACATGAAAAAATATAAAACCAAGTTCTTGTGGCATCCTCTCACCTCCTCATTGAGACTGAGGGCTCTCAGGAGGGAGTCCACATCATCAAATTCAGCATAGCCAAAGCCCTTCAGCCTCTCTGGGTTACTGGGCTCTCGAGGCAGACGCACTGCACTGATCTGGAGATAAAGACAACAACATGAAACTGAGAGTGCAGCCCTGAAAGAAAGAGTAGTATGCAAAGGAAAAATATAGGTGAACTGGGGAGACTGTGAGATGAAGGAAATGCCAGAGGAGACAGCTGTCATCAATATCTGCCTTCCATAAAAATGTCCAGGTCAGGAATGTGACCGGCACTGTTGCAAGTAGCTTAAGTGAGACAAATTAGTTAAGTTATATAGTGTAAGTCAATGTGGACTAAAATACTTAATATCAAGATTTAAAATCTGAGATAGATGAGTTACTGTTAACAGGTCTTGTAAAGAGAGAAACAAAGTTTCACTTGGATTCCATTGTTTGTGTTGCCCTACAAAACAAAGTGTTGCAGTAGCAGTACGCCACATGCTGCATGTTACACACCCTACACTGCATGTGTGATTGCTTGCTAAACCTACTGCCAAGCCGCGGAAGAAGTCTTTAATCGATTCCTCAGAGACATCATAGGGTAGGTTGCCCAGGAAGGCCGTGTAAGGCGGGCTGCGGGGCAGTCGGGACCGGTCAATATTGGGCTCACGAGCCGAACGAGGTGCTGTGGGCAGGATGGACCGGTCAATGGGCGGTGCCCGGAAGCTATCCTCCTCCGTGTGCCATGAAGTCGAGACTGATGAGAAAAGGAACCTTTTCAGATAACTACAAACCAAATATATAATTTTGGCTACTGAACAACATTCATAATTCATAGAGTCCTTTTATTTTGACAAATGCAAAAAAGGCAAATGGCAACTTAAGACTTCACAACAATGAATCATGATGGAAAGATTCATGCATCACTACAAATGTAAACACTGAAAAACAAACAAAACAGCAAATGCCAAACTTCCATTCAAAGAAACAAGTTTGACAAATAGTTTACGGGACATCCAGTTTCACATGCCCTTGTTCAGCAGAAAGTTAAGTAATCCAAAACAAATGTATTCGATATATCAATTCAGTGATCAATGATCAAATAGCATTGATGCAAAGTGAATACATCGATTCATATTGTCGCCATTGTTAAGATACACCTTTATTTTGAAATTCCTGTGGCAGGTCTGTGTCATTGTTTCTGTCCATGCACAACTCCTTTCTAAACAATGCCTTCTTTCCATTAAAAATTCTTGATTATTTTCCATTTAAATGTCTGGAACCATTGATAAAATCATGTTTCCATTGAAATGTTCAGCAATAAAATCATATTTTATAGTTACTGTTTGTGAGTTGATATATATCTAACTGATTGTGTTAAATGGGATATGATATCTCATATCGATGGCAGGTCCCTGTATTGAATTAAAATTGTATATCGTGGCAGACTTTGTGATATCGTCAAATATCTTATTGTTGAAAAAGAGTTGCATCATATCATGATGAAACTTGCAATATACCCCCCATCAATGATTAGTGTTAGGTTTGAAACTAGCCAAACCAATCCTGAAGTTACATTTAATATCTTTTGAGATCTTTTTTTCCTAGAACCTTTCCATACATTTTAAGACTTCATTGCCACTTCCAGTCACACTTGGTTACATCAGCACTTTTACTATATATTGATTGTAAGGTAGCACAAAAAATTTTGTGGCAACGCCTCATCAGTGTGAGGTATATTAGAAAGAAACCAGTGTTTGATGAATAAAAAAAAAAAAAAAAAAAAAAAAGAAATATATTAAACTTTGGTTAGCTTCAGATGAGGCATGCCATGTAGGAACTCCCTAAATTAAATACCCAGGGGTGGAAGAAGTATTAATTTTTTACTGAAGTCAAAGTAGCAATACAACAATGTAAAAGTACTCCACAACAGGTAAATGTCCTGCACTCCGACTAAAGTACATTATTATCAGCTAGAAGTATCAAAAGTAAAACTTGTTCAGTAAAAAATTGACCCTGTGACTGATCTGTTATTAGATCATTTATCATTAGATTATTAACATTGCATCAATTCTGTTGTAGCTGTAATTACTTTATGTACTATTAGGTAGTTTCATCCAGTGTTTCCCAACCTAGAGGTCGGCCCCTCCAAAGGCTCACAAGATAAATCTGAGGGGTGCTGGCTTGGCTTTCTTGTGAAACATATAGTTTTTGTCTCAGAGAGCCTCAGGGAGGGAGGGAGGGAGGGGGGGGAGGGGAGAGGGAGAGGGAGAGAGAGAGAGAGAGCGAAAGAGAGAGAAAGAGATAGATAGAGATATATAGATAGATATAGAGATATAGTTAGATATCTATCTATCTATCTATCTCTATCTATATCTCTGTCTATCTCTCTAGATAGATGGATAGATAGATATAGAAAACAAGCTATAAAATGTAATACCTTGGAAATGGGATTTTAGTTTCTTTGCAAAATTGATTGATCACCTTTTAATGGGGTTTTAAATCAGGGCTCTTGGGTGCAACAAAACATTATGACTGGTGGCACAGATGCACCTGATATTCAGAAGGTCAGAATAAAGAAAATGTATGAAAATATATTTTTGGCAGACACAAACTGGGTATAAAAACAGCAACCAAGTTATGGTATTACATTAAAATGTATTGTTGGGTGCATGTAAATTAGGCTAGGATAGATGATTACACAAGTGCAATCACTTCACCTGGAGCCCAGTTAATGATTCATTTACAATTTAACATTGAAACCTCAGAAAATAACCCACATTCAATATTCATAAAGGCCATCCTAACTCTACAAAGGCAAGTTAGTGGATTCCTTTCAAAACACTGCAGTGGCAAGTTCAAAGTTGGCAAAGGTTACTGAAACAGACCCAATGTATTACGTCGCAAAAAGCAATGCCTCCGGCTGAACGGTTCAATAATAAGCTGCAAAAGTTTTCCCATACGTAGTTAGGTTGTCATTCAGAAAGTATTTCCTCATTTATTATTGTATCCTCATTTATTATTGTATATTATTGTATTATTTAAGTAGACTAGTTATAATAGCCGTCTCAGAGCATTGTTTATATTTAGAGGAAACAAGTCTCATTCTCATACGAGATGACTTCCGATGGGCATATTCTAACTATAAAATTGTTACCAAATTTTACAGCTACAGACCTGTAAAGAAGACTAACACTGTTCAGCCACAGCACAGTTACATATGTAACTAAAATGTTGCTGCTCATTTTACATTTAGTTAAGTGTCACAGAACAAAGGTTGGAACGACCAGTCTGACTGCATTCTTCCAACGCTTTTTCATTTGTCCTCCTCAACTTGACAAAAGACAGTGTTTAACTTGCAAACATTTAGTCCTTCATCTTTTGTAAAGTCAATGTGTGTACATTGCTGCTGCTCACCATCGCCCTCCAGGTCATCAGTCTCATCTGCCCAGCTAGTTGACTTGGTCGGGTAGCTGGGGGGCGCGCTGCTGCCTCCTCCAGGACTGTCCTCTGCCAGGAAGTCAGTCAGAGTGAGGGTCTTCCCCTTCTTATTCTTCTTCTTAGCTAAAGAGGGGATAAACACACAGTACAGAGTCAGTCATGGAGGAAACATGCTAGACTATGGATTTGTTGCTCTTAAGGATGTCTGTCAGGGAAGTCTTCACAGCCCTAGCCTTCTGTATCAACTATATAGTTATATAATGAATATTCATTAGCATTTAGGCTGTTTGCTTAGAACACTACAGATACCTACACAACGCACACACATCGAGTTTGGGAACAGTGCTGGAAGTTAGAGATGATGTGCACAAATCTAATAACTAGAGTGTCAAAACTGTTATGTCAGAATGGCTTCACTGGCTTCTGATACATTTCAACTACCATTTTCAACCACAACTCCCAGTGGAATGCTCCAAAATGTAGTCATTAAAGCAGTGAAACTCAGCACCACTTAAAAAGTCATTCTGTACACACCAACAACACAGTCTTTTGTGTGTGTGTGTGTGAGAGAGAGTCCACTAATGCGGGCAGCTGCATCTCCGCAGACACAAACACTGTTTGTAGTGCGCGATGTTGTCCAGCCAAGCCAGATAAGGGGATTGCGATGTGTATGTGATAACAAAAACAACGACTGATTTTCCTGTTGGGCAGTAAGTACACGGGGAGTGGTGTGCCTGTACAACTGCCACTGTGCTGCAGGCCAGAAGAGGCTTGTTCAGGTCCAAGAATCAGGTGCAATTACTGCAGCATGTTCACGCCACTGGGCCGGCCTGTTCACTTGGATTTTCAAGGAGCGCACCCTGAAGTCTGAATCAATGAGTTGCACAACACTACTCATGCCATCATGCCGGTATGGTAAATATTTGGCAAAGGGAGGTCACACGGCTCATCTCATAGAGCAGGTCGGGTTTGTTTTGGTCTGTGGCAGGAAAAAGGGGAGCGACAAAGCTGGCTGTGAGCTTTATTGTGAAAATCCCAGCTGTCAGGACATTCTTTGCACACATCGTAACAAAACCTACACACACATACACACAGAACAGCACGGGCGACAACAACACTTTCAACTCTTGTTGTACATAATGCTCAGTCATTGTTTACTATCAACAGGCCTAACAAGCTGGCCTCGACTGCCTGTAACCTCCAAAGACATAAAATGTACAGACTGTCCAGTCAGTAGCCCTCCTGAGGCTCTACGCTAATGTGACATTAGCAGGCTAGGAGCTGCGTAACGTTGACTTGTGGCAGACCTGACTTCTGCTAACTTAGCGGGGCCAACTCCTACTGCGAGGCTAAACACGCAGTTTGTAGTTTGCTTGCTATCTACGCAGGTCGCTTTTGTCCGTATGCCGATGCGGGCTTAGTCAGCACAGGACTGCTGACGGGGGAAGTATCCCTGCTTAGCGGGCTAGGTTTTAGGGCCTAGCGCACGTCGCAGCGCCCACGATCCAAGTGCGCCATCATCGGAGCAGGACTCGGCCGGCCGGATGGGACGGCTCAAAGTTGTGAGTCTGCCAGGGTTAGTGTTTGGGACCAAACGGGCCCGGCTGCACTGTTTTATGAAACACCGAAACCAGGGAGTCTAACTGCACACGTGGGGAGACTCCTCGGGCTGCCCGGACTTCTCGGCCCAACCCCTCCTCCACGAAACGCGCTTGCGCCCGATGCTTATCTGCTCTGAGCGCCACGGCGAGCCCCGCTACGGGCATACAATGTGCCAGCTCTGCACGCAGTTAGAAGCGTTTCGTAACATGTCACACAATGTCCAATACGTGTAATACCGCGCTAACTCCAAAGCGGACAACCCGAGCAACACAATAACAGTCTAGAAGGGACAGACCGCATGTACTCTGTAGGTTAAAATTTTCAGATTGGCCAAGTCGTAGCTTCGTTCATTCGCCTTCCTCCAGCAGTTGCGTCTTTTCAGGGCCAAAACAACCGACGAACCTGCTTATGCGCGCCGGACACCGACGCCAATCATTAAAACGAGGCATTAACAATCCCAAAACTTAATGTGAATAATTATATTGCAGTGTGACCGGCTGAAATTCCCCCCAACCGACCAAGATCGTTCACCCTCATAAACCTCACCTGACGCCGCCATGTTGGAGAGCGAGTTCGTTGTAGTTCCCGGATGAAGGCGTCAGAGGTTTATTATCGGGAGCGCGCATCGGCGTTCACGGGCCCGTCTCCTCCCTTGTTTGTTTTCTCACATCTGCTTTCAACTGCATTGACTGACGTTTCCTTTGAATGAAAGTTTCTCATGTATGTTTCACTGAACTAACCCTACCTCTTTTTCTTAATCATCTGTTTCTCTGTTTTTAATAGCTGCTACATTCTTGGACTTCTTGGACAAACCTGCAGCTTTTAATGTTTAATCTAATATGTACTCGCTTGTGTTTGACTACTAAACTATGAGGGGAATGAAATATGTCTTTGAGATATTTTCAGTTTCTTTTTTCAAAATTTAAAACCATTGATTGTAAGTTTATCATTTCCAAAAGTTCCCCATGTATTAGTTTTAACTTACGCAACAACAGCTTCAAAATCACGCAGATGATACAGTCTTGTCACAGGATGAATGGTGTCTCTGTCTAAGCTACTCAAACCCCCCATCACTTGTTTCTGCACTACGTAAATCTCAGTGAGAGGTTATAGGATCATAGCGTTACATACAGTGCCTATGAAAAGTATTCACTCCATTGGATGTTTTCCCTTTTTATTGCTTTTATAAATAGAATCATGGTTAATATACAAAAATGTAAAAAAAATAAATAAAAAAAAAAGAAGTCAATCGAAAACATATTTCTACAGATAGATGTCAATTAACTAAAAAAAAACATTGTTTTGCGATGTATAAGTATTCACCCCAACTGGTGCAAATAGTTTCACAATTACTGCCTGGAAGGTCCACTCACTGGTTAATCAGTATTCCTGGCTACAGTTACACTATGAAGACAACAGAACACTCCAAGCAACTCTCTGAAAAGGCTATTGGAAAGTACAAGTCAGGGAATGGATACAAAAACATTTCCAAGTCACTGAACATCCCCCAGAGTTCAATTAAATCCATCATTAAGAAATGGAAGGAATGTGGCACATATGTAAATCTGCATAGAGCAGGCCGTCCTCACATACTGAGTGACTGTGCCAGAAGGAGACTGTAAATTATTGTACTAGAGGCTTGACACATTTAGCCAGAGCTATATTTGAACACTCGATAGCATGGAAGCATAGCATACACATACTTGTGAGAACATGCAAGATCTCCCAGTCTCTTAGGTTTCACTGCTTGCTGTGTTACTGTCAAGCAACTAGTAATGGGCAGGCACAATACACATCTTTATATGACAGAGACTAAGGAAGGAGGTCACCAGGACACATATGACTTCAGCAGCTGAGATGGGACAGACTCTGCATACAACAACCGTTGCCCAGGTTCTTCACCTGTCAAAGCTTTATGGGAGAGTGGCAAAGAAGAAGCCACTGTTGAAGAAAGCTCGTTAAATTCACCCAAAGGCATGTGGGAGACTCCAAGGTCAACTGGAAGAAGGTTTTTTGTTCTAATGAGACCAAAATGAGGCTTTTTGGCCATCAGACTGGGCGCTATGTCTGGCGGACAGAAAACACTGCACATCATCATCACAAGCACACCATCTCCACCGCGGTGACAGAATAATGCCGTCGGGATGCTTCTCAGCAGCAGACCCTGGAAGGCTTGAAAAGGTAGAGATTAAAATGAATGCAGCAACATATAGAGACATCCTGGCTGAAAACCAGATTCAGTCTGCAAGACAACTACGACGAGAAGATATATTTTCCAACAAGACAAAGCCCAGACCTCAATCCACTAGAAAATGTGTGCCTGGACTTGAAAAGAGCTCGATTCCCTCACAACCTGACAGAGCTTCAGCATGTTTGCAAAGAAGAATGGAGTAAAATTGCGGTGTCCGGATGTGTAAGCCTGACTGAGACCTATCCTACTGAATACTTACTTGAAGGGAGTGAATACTTGTGCAGTCACTTATTTATTAACATGATACATTTTTAATCAATTCACATTACTTTGTAGAACTCTGTTTTCACTTTAACATTTAAGAGTTGTTTTTTTTTTTTTTTGCATATTGATCCATTTATAAAAACAATAAAAGGTGCAAACATCTGAGGGGATTAATAGTTTTTATAGGCACTGTACGTGTTTACCTCAACAATCCAGTTTTCTCAACATAACATTGTGAAGACGTGATGAGTTTTGTTTGTAGTTAGCACCTACATTACGTCTGACAAATTGTTACAGACCTGGGATTTGCATTTACGACAGTGTTGTTGCACTCAGAAACTGTAGGGGGCACCAAATTGTGCATAATACCAATTTCTACATAGTGTTGCTTTAAAGGAGACATATTATGCAAAACTCACTTTTTCGTTGCTTTAGTGTGTGTATTTGCATATCTGGAGTGCCTCCCCACCCCTTAAGAATTATTTTTGACCACTAAGTCAATGTTTTGTAAACGGACGCAGTCAGGAAATGTGTCTCTAAAGGAGCCAGTTGGATTTCACCCGCGCTGTTACGTAACAGAGCGGGTGATTTGAATACTCCCACCCTCATGCTGGATATCTCCTCCCACATTACGCCGGCTACCTGAACGATGATCCGCCATTTTCTCGCCTCACTCGTACGCGACAGCCTGACCGCTACCATGTACAACCCGAAAGCCAAGCACTCCTGCTATGTCATGAGATGCATGGATACTCATGGGCTGTACTGCTTGAATTGAGAGCTAATGCTGATGATAGCGCTAGTGTAGGATTTAAAATCGTCCAGGACTAAGCCAAAACCTTTTAATGTGCATCCTCATGCACACTGTTATATGATCGTATTCTCTTTTTGAAGTAAATCTTAAATGTTTGAACAGCATTTTGGTGTTAGCTGTGAAAGGTAACCCAACTTTATATGCTGTTGCACAGTTAATGAAAGATATATATATAAAGTTCATCAATCCTTACTTATGTAATATATTCACCTGGAAACTAGTAAGTACAGCTTTCAACATTTCTGTAAGTATTATTAAATGGAAATGCTATCAGTAACCGAGGCACAAATACCTGAAAGTATAGCATTTTTGGGGTATAAACAAATTAAAGGGAATATATTATTAAAATATTGAGTTATGGAGAGTATTTAAAAGGAACTGACAATGTGTATAAAAGGACATTCTTCACATTATAACTTTGTCTATCTAAAGCTGCAAACAAGAGGAGCTTGACTGAGACCAACCCAGAGCTCAAGGGACAGAAAAATGATGCAGATGTATGACCTGAAAATATTTAAAGACTGTGCATCTCCAGGCTCGTTTAACAGTTCTTCTGCCCCCTAGCGGCCAAACATCAAATAACTCAACTTCAGACATCTTGTGAAATCCTAAAGTTTGTCAGCCATTCCCTTTTCGGGGTGTGGCTCATTTGTCAACAGATCTAATCATCTCTCTATCAAAGTCTTGAGATTCCTTTAAACTTTATTTTTTAAGTGGCCAGATCTATGATAGTGCAATTGATATGACACATTCTGACAAAATACAACATGTTTCATTCTTCTTAACAAAAACAACTGCAAAGGAGCCACGAGTGGGGGTCATAAGTGGTTTTATTCATTTTTATTTTGCTGTCAGATCAGGCAGAGGTTGCTTATGAAACAGCCCTGTTGTTCGAGTGCCTGTTTTCAGAACCGCTTCAATCATGTAGCTTACACCCTATGTGGTCTTGATTCAAAACTGGCTGTAGTTGATTGGACCAGCATGGATTTTTTTTTTCTTTAGCGGATGGTTGTGGGTTGTTCTGCTTTCATTGTTGGGATGGTCCCAGCCTCTTTGTTCCAAATTAGATTGTGGCCGCCAGCTCATCCAGTGCGTCCTGGAGCCTGCACAAACACAAATCAAAGATGTTGAAATTGAAAACATTCATTTGAACTGACTGGAAGTTCTGATTCACTTCATACTGCAGCTATACTTGACCATGCAAACCATGATAATTATTGATTTTAGTATTCACCTCTACCACCATCATCACCATGCCCCGATCTGTTCTCCTCCACCTCTTTATAACTCTTACTTGAAGTCTCCTCCATCCAGCAGACCCTTGTAAGTGGAAATCTCCGCCTCCAGTTTCATCTTCATGTTGAGCAGCGCTTCGTAGTCTTGCGTCTGCTGCTGGATGTTTGCGCGCAGTTTGGTCAGCTCCTCCTCCAGATGGATGATAATGCCGTTGTACTTTTCCATTTCCATGTTGTTCCGTAGCTCTGTGTTGCCTAATGTGTCCTCTAAGGAGGCTTTCTGATAAAGGATTGGAAAGGAGAAAGGAGGAATCAGAAATATGCCAGAGAGCTTTTATCGGCAAAGTCTAATTTTGGAGCACATGGGGAAAATTTTAACCTTTCTGAAAACGTTTATCAGGGGAATATTTGCTGTTTTACAAAAAGTTATGACAAAAATGCTGTGTGGGTGTTATTCAGTGGTCAAGGTATTGAAAGGATTTTATTCTATCTTGTTCTTGAGTAAAATGAAAATGAAGAAAAAAAAGAGCACATGTAACATGCATGCTTACTAAGCTCTGTTGGGACGCGAGTTCAATTTCCAGGGTCTGTATCTGTCTGGATAAGTCGCTGATCTCCATCTGGGCTCCCTGGAGAGCTTCTGTGTTCTGTGAGACCTGCACCTGCACATCCGCAATCTGACAGTGGGAGAGGGAAAAGGGTGTTAGCCAAGAAAAGATACTTCCAGTAAATGTATTTATAAATTATTTGCCCTTGTCAGAACTGAATTTACCTGATTTTCATGCCAGCGTTTGAGGTCTTCTGCATTCTTTAAAGCCATCTTCTCATAGTTGGCCCTCACATCCTCCATGATCTGGGACAGGTCCTGACCTTTGGGAGCGTCAACATCCACTTGCACGCCTGACTGGGAGATCTGATTCCTCAGCTCCATCACCTCCTATTTGACAGAAAAAGAGCCAGAACATTCAGGATGTGTAACTTTTGACAGCTGCTGCAAGATGGTAGCGTGCGACGATTGATTCGGAAGCACTGTGAACTCACATTCTCATGGTTCTTCTTCAGGAAGCTGAGCTCCTCCCTCACGGCTTCAATCTCACTCTCGATGTTCATCCTGGTCATGTTGGTGTCATCTATGACTTTCCTCAGCCCGCCGATGTCGGCCTCCACAGACTGGCGGATTGCCTGCTCATTGTCGAACCTGGAGGAAGGCAGGGACACAAACTCTATTACAGACAAAATCAGCTGTTGTTCACATTGTGCCTTGGAGTATAAAGTTACGTAATGTCATGACTGAAGACTGACAGAAGTGTTTCAAGATACAAAATTGCTGTTGCTGACATCCTATTCTATCAGATGATGTAGATTTGACCACATGCACTGAAGAAACTGTGCACGAGCAAAGTTTAGAACTCTTGACTTAAAACAAGTCTGCCTTTGTACAGGATGGGGATGAGTTGCTTTGATGTGCCTCATTCATATTAGATCAATATATAAACAGCATAAATGAATCTGAAATTAAATTTCAAACAACATACTTTACTTTGAAGTCGTCTGCCGCAAGACGGGCGTTGTCGATCTGGAGGACAAAACGAGCGTTCTCTGCAATCTTGTCGTAGATCTGGGCAAAAAGAGGAAAAAACTTGAAATTTTGTGATGGGAAGAAGATTTCGTTGTTTGTTTGTTTTTTTTCCCCTAATTTCGCTGGATATAAGGAACATTTATTTTATTGCTTTACCAAAAGCCCCTTCCTTCAATTTCTAACTTGGCGGTCCGGTCCAATCATTAGGTGCTGTGAGATGGCAATGTTTCACGCAGACACAAAATGAAACATATGATTTGAATTACTGCTTCCCTTATGTAATAATAGAAACCACAGAGTTTGATTACGCACCGGGCCACAACATGGTTGAATCCATAGTAACATTCAGAGAAAAGAGGAACCACAGACTGACGAAGAGGAAGAGGGGACCTTCCCGTGCCAACACAGAATCTGGTTTGTTTTAGCATTGTTGGAAAAATGTGTTTCCTGTCTGAATAAGTCATACAGGGCCGGGTTTCTTCTCTCCAATTTTCCCCCAGCTGCACGATCTCTGTCTGTCGTTTTTCTTTGAACTGTATACATGTGTTTATGTGTTCAGGGGTTGCAAAATTCTTTGTGCGTGAGTGTGTTTGTGTGTTTACAGTGCAGTACTTTCTAATGTATCTCTGATATCCTGCCTCAGGGGTGAAAGGGGGAATACTTGTTCCTTTATGTGTCGACAAAATTACACTGCCACCATCAATGTGTCATTATGTGACATTGAAGATCTGGGGTCTGCAGAAGAATGTGACATTTGACTCTGCTGACTGGAGCTGATTGTTATACAAGCAGGGCGCTCACACGCAGCTATTGTGCGTGCGCACACACACACATACACACACACACACGCAGACTGGCAATCCAAGACCCTTTGTGTGTGTGTGTGTGTGTGTGTGTGTGTCATTACCACACATCTGGTTCACATTGAGGCCCTCCTACACCAGAGAATGCTTGTAGAACCACAATTTACAGGCAGGACCACTTGGAAATGCCTTCTTCCAGTGAAGAGAGAGAGCCGTTCAGCCCGTCTCTCATGATGCTGCCCTCGTGCTCGTGATTCATTGGAGGAAGTTCTGGCCACTTGGTGGCATGAACAACTTTTTATGGGGGAGGGTTAGAGTTCAGCAACCACACCCTTCATTCTGTAGCGAGAAATCTGATCATGCACAAAGGAAATTGTGCCTGTGTCAGCCCTCTCAGGCACTGGATGAATAACACGTATCCTGATGAATCTTACTGCCACAAGTAGATCTACACTCAAATATTCTCTGTGATGATGAGTGCCATTACATGCACCCACTGATGTACTATCATATTAGAGTCAAGCATTTAAACACTCGTATCTCTCACATTTTTTCATTGCCTACCAATCAACTTTTAACCAGAGCTTCCAACAATTCAAACTTATCCAGTGTCTTGCTTACCTGTCTGCGCAGGTCGTCAATGATGGGCTCATACTTGCTGTAGTCTCTCATGTCGGGCCCCCCCTTCTCCAGAGCCTCTCTGATCTTCACCTCCAGGTCCTTGTTGGCCTGCTCCAGGTTCCTCACTGTCTCCAGGTAGTTGGCCAGGCGGTCGTTCAGGTTCTGCATGGCTCCCCTCTCGTTACCCATGATCATACCACCACCAGCGGCCTTGGATCCACCGGCACTACCAAAACCAGATCCCATCCCACTGCTCAGCTTGAAGGAGGAAGAAGAGGTCATTGGGGCGCCGGATCGCAGAGACGAGGCAGAGGCAGAGGAAATTCGGGCCCCGCGTCCACCAGCACCACCAAAAACGCTGACAGCACGGGGCTGGGGTGCGGAGCGGGTGAAGGAGATGCGGTTAGATGGTATCTGCTGCATGCTGGATTTGCTGAAGTTCATTTTTAGAGTTCAGGCTCGACAGAGAGTGAGTTGAAAGATGAGATGTGGAGGCTCACTGCTGGCCGGCTTAGAAAGTGACGCTGGCAGTGGGAAGTGGGGATTTTATACTCCTACTTCTCTCTCCCTCAATCACAGCTGGTCTCTCAGACCCTGCCCACTTTAGCATCGCCCAAATCCTCCTTTCCGGCTTCCCCCCCTCCCTGCTCTCTCTGCCTCAGGCTCTAATTCACTCTCGTGTTCCCCTTTTTTTTAAACCGTCAGTGTATTTTCTGTCTCCAAGGAAATGTGGGAGGCATTGTTCTCCTGTGAAAAACATTCAGAGTTGATTAACTTCAGCAAATAAGTTTGTTTTACTGCGATATAGAGATCCCATAAAACACATTTCAAGACAAAGAGAGCAGCAATAAACATGTTGCTCGGGTTTAAGTACATGCAACAGAAATGGCTGGAATAGAATTTAAAAAAAAAGAAAAAAGTTAAAGGGTACAATATTTTCTTCAAATTGAGGTTCACTTTGTAAGCATGCAACCAAATTCCTTTGGTTTGCCCATAAAAGGCATAATGTTTCCATTCGCTGCATAGTTTCTGAGTTTGTGGTCAGCCAGACCCCAAAATAAACAGATTGTGCCAACCTTCGTATCTAGACTAAACTTTAGGGGAGATAAAGCAGCTGCAGCAGTACTGACTCTTTCAGCTAAAACAGAGGGGGCATGTTTTCTTACAGGTTTATATTCTTAAATAAGACTAGGGTAATATGCTGAACTCTCTCCTAGCATGTCCACTTATATCCTTCCACAAACAGAAATCCATTACAGTTCACAGTGTTTAATAATTTACCGATGAAGGGTTATCTTACATACTTAAATTAACAATTAGTGCTATCCAAGCTTTCCATTAGCTGTCTGAAACTAATGTGTAACCAACATTCAAGATAACCATTTATGTAATTATTGGCTAACTGTTGTTGTATTTCACTCTTTTCACTCATGTGAAGTGTCTATAAATGTGTGTGCAGCATAAATTACTATCTGTCCAATAGACTACATTCACACAGCGGCCATTTTATTCAGACGCCACTCTCAAGGTCGGAAGCTCAGACGTTGTAGGCTCCTTTTACCGCTTCCTGATCAATTAACGGCTGAAAAAACAATGGATTGTGAAATCTGGAGTGACACTGGGCCATATTTCAAGGTGAAACAACATATTTGATAGCCCATGAGCTAACGTCTGACAACAGCTAACAACTTCCTCAGCTAACAGTACCGTGTAATAGTGTTACAGGATATGATAGGAATGGCGTGAATTTACTCTAAATATCAACACTCATCTGAGACACATCTTTTCAAGCCTGTTGGTGAAACTCAATGGATGTAATAGCTTGGGTGCAGCTGAATGCTCACGTTAGCTAACGGTTAAATTGCAAAATGAATGAGGAGGAAATATCCAGAGCATGATGTTGTATTGTTTATTAGATAAGCTGCATTCAGAGAGCTATTACTAGTGAAAACTGAACTTTTTTAATTTTGCAGTCACACACACAGACAATAGGGTAACAGTAAAACTTGCCATACTGTAAAATGAAACCTATAAGGCCACCCAATATCCCCAAAAGACCCTAAAAGAGATTGGATGCACGCAGGAAAGTAAGCCAATAGCACATTGTTCAGAATACAATCAAAAGGAAAGAAAAGCCACCCTCATTCACCAACCACACTACAGGCTACAGGATAAACATTATCTGACTTTAGTTCTGTTATGGATTTAGAACAATTATCTTTGAAGCCTTATTAGGTGTCATACCTGTCATGAGAACTATCTGTTATTGCTCTTTGTGAATAACACACCGAATCACAAAAAAAGGTCAACATACAATAAGAATTAAGGGTGCAATATGTGAGAATTTGAATTGAATTTACAATTTAAAAACTAAAATAATCAACAGAATGTGACGGCATTACTTTTGATGTCATGAGAGCTATAAAGATATTTGTAGTGTATATGATCTACAAATGGTTGCAGATATATACTAAAGACAGCATGCTAGCTAGCTAGCCCTAGACTGTACCGGTCCAAAGCTCTTGTGGTAATGGTATAAACACCAACATTCCAGTAAAGCTTTGAACTTGCAGTCTGGACTGCTAGCTGCATGGCTAACTAGCGTCTACAGTTGGCGGCAGCTAGCGGGTACTCCAGCGACATGCCATTCCCTAATTGTTTGGAGTAGGAATTCAACAGGTAGCTCATTGAACCTTTAATGTTTTTTCACTCATCTCAAAATTATGATTTTTTTGTCTGAATCCAAGTGACGACGTAACACAGATGATCCTATAGGGACTAGGATACAGCTGTCAGGAGACTGAAAAACACTGCAAAAAAAACAGGAAAAGAAAGGAATGGAACAAAGTTAATTATTTGTCTAAAGACCTGAGGCACAAGAATGTTCTGACTTGACTTTGGAAGGGTTCATGTAGGTTTAACTGGGGCTCAAGTTGTGGTTGAAGAGGATTTTCCCACCGGGCTCCAGAGAACTGGATAACAAAATCAAATGAACCACTCCCAAGAGAAACTGGCAAAAGCTCTAACACCCTCCTGAGCTTCATACAACCTAGTTCTTTTCTTTCCCATTCTTACTTCACCTTCATGCTTGATCAAGTTTCAGTACTTTTTTTCACACATCGCACCAGCCCCTCGCTGTGCATTTATTTAGTAATCTCTTTTAATTATACTTGATAAGTTGAAGAAAAAAAGACACACAAAGAGTAGCAAAAAGAGAAGTGAAGCAAAGGAATCAATGAGTCCAACCTGTGACGAAGTCAGGCACATATAAAGAGGAACAACAAATTTAATCAGCATGACTCAGACCTCATGACAGCGTTTTCTCTGTCGTGTTTGCTTGAGTGTGTGTTGGTAACATCAACAAACAGAAACAAGGGAATGTATTTTGTATTTTGCATATTCATGCATTTGCATATATATTTTTTCATTTTCCCACACGCAACAGTCTGGATCTGGATCGCACACCTTTTCCCAAGATAAGACTGGAAATTAAGAGAAAAAGAGGAGAAAGCTGGAGTCTGTGAGTCATAGTAACACACAGCAGGAATCTGGAAACTACTGAAGGAGTTTATGTGCTCCACAAATCTTGGACAACTGTCAGATTATTACCGCTCTCAGCCTAGCGTGGCCTTGAATGAACTTTTCTTCCCTCTCTTTCTCTCTCTCTCTCTCTCTGGCTCATCGTCGCCCAGCTTCATTGCAGAATGATCGCTCTCACATGCTTATATGCTTATAGTCCAACATATTTGCATGGATGCATATGCATAACCCTATAGGATGCAGAAATGTGGACGTGCCTGTGACCGCGATACACTCTTACGCGCTCGCTTCCTCACATTTTCCCTACCCCTCTTGATCGCGCCCTCAGTGACTCATGCTAGATGCTCACAAGCCAACAAAAGAGGCAATTTGTGTATATCATTAATGTATATCCACAGTAGATGACAGTTTTAGGGTGGAAACCTTCAGCAAAGGAACAGGGGTCACAAATCAGAGGGTGGCGAAATGTGTCAACTGACAGACATTTTCTCTGTGGGATGTCATGTCCATTCCTGGTGCAAAGACATTTCACAGGGAGACTTAAAAGGAGCAGTGAGTCAGACGTGTTATCGCAGAGACACCTTCAAAGAGTCATTGCCATGCATTTTTACAGATGCCACCAATGCAGTGCTTGAGTGCAGTACTTGAGTAAAGGGGCTTAGTTATATTCCATCGCTGGACATTTCCATCAGGACCCAAAGTGATGCACAGACGGAATCTCTTGGGCGATGCTGCCGGCGTAGCTAAAAGCTCAGCAACCTCTTCTGGTGTGGATCAAGTTTCTCGGAGTCAACTACCTTTGCCGTCAGTGAGGAACAGCGCAGTACCATATGACCACATCATGCAGCCACTCCTCCTTGCCTACACTTCCACTTTCAGTCACCAGGGGGCGTGAGTCCCAAAGCCAACAAACCTGCTGTAGCAAGAGAAGAGACAGAGAGTAGTGGAGGTGGTAACTTCATGTTGTACCACGTCTCCCTGACTTATAACAATGAGCTCTCATATACTCCCCATTGTTGAACACTTTAACATGGCCCCTGCTGTTTATCGTGCCTGTGCCGCTGGAGGCTGTTTGCTCAGGCATCGCAGGGCGCAGCAGGATATGAGTTTTATAACTGATTTTACTGATAGTTTTGAGGGCTTGGCAGGGTCCTCCTGAACGCAAAGTCCAACGTTAAGACGACAGATGAAACAAACACCATCACTTCTTTAAATACATTCTTACAGACAAGGTTTTATGGCATCTGTCTTCCTTTTTTTTTCTCGACGCTTCCTTCTTCCATCTTCAGAACTTTTCCCTTAAGTTTGCATTATTTATAATGTTTAGAAGCACTGCATGAATCAAACTCACTACAACCACATTTTGACATGGACGCAGGACTGATGTCACATTGTCTGTAGCCTCTGGTCTGTTTAAAGATGACCGTGCGCCATTATGGTCCCATTCATACTAAACATCTCAATCAATCTGTCAGTCGTCATAAATAGGTTTGTGTCTTATCTTTGCTAATTGTGTCCGAATCTCCCCCCCCCCCCCCCCCCCCACTTGCCCATCCTCTCTCTGCCCCTCCTCGCTTATAGCATGTGTGTGTCTCTCTCAGCACATTCCTGGCCCGATGTGTCATGTAGCAGCTTCATACAAACCAAAACATCAACGTCCTCTCAAGAGACCGGGGGTCGGAGGGTTAGCGCCTTAAATTACAATAACTTTTCTCATGCAGGAAGAATGCAGAATTATCTCTTATCGGGTGGAAGAAGAAAAGTCACTGTGCAATAAACACAGCTTGTCGGAGAGGCTGAGTTGATGAAACATCAAATACTGGTTGAATTGTACATATAAGGTGGCCTCCAAGTTTAGCACAGCAGCTCCATTGTGAGGAGTCACGTCACTGTTTGAGACAAGCCAAGCAAAGCAAGCATTTTTTGATTGGTGCAAAGCCTGAGAGTCTCTTTCAGGTTGTTAACATGTACTTTCCACAACTTGTGCCCCCTTTGCCTCCGCATTTCATTTCCACTCAGCGCAGTATCTTGGGATTTGGCTCTTTTAATAGCTGGTAAATAGTTGAAGTTTTTCTTTTTTTTTTTTCAGCAACCATATAAAACCTAGAAAACAAAGGAAAAGAAAATGGGTGTGGTGAAAACCTTGGTAGAGGGGGCAGGCAGGGGGTTCATTCTGGTACGAGTTAGGCAACAGTTACCGAACTGCTCAGAAAAGATCATGAGTCATAAATCTGCAGAGTGACATGTGAATCATGAATTCCACAGTTTGAGCTGATGGTTGAGGTTCATGTTTTAAACAAAACTGTGAGGAAATGATAAAGCCTCACAAAAAATGTGTTTTGGTCTAACCATGGAAACAGAGATCTATCTATCTATCTATCTATCTATCTATCTATCTATCTATCTATCTATCTATCTATCTATCTATCTATCTATCTATCTATCATCAAATATCTATGATGTGCAGGCTCAGTGTGTTTACGGGTGTTTATCAGTGTTTGTATGGGTTGGGAGAGCTGTTTAAGACTTAGGCGTGGTTGGCAGTAAAATAAAAAGACAAACTCTGTTTGCTTCTAACCTGGCTGATATGAGAGGAATGTTCATCAATAGCCACTGAGTGTGTGTGTGTACATTGCCTTGTTTGGTCCATTGATCACAGCTGAGAATGGAGACATTCAGCTCGCTGCATGTTTCAATTGTGCAATATGCACGCTTTAAATACAGGCTTTTACTTTGAAGTTTCAGATTGCACTACTTGTAAAAGTCAAATTTTTTTGCATATTTTGTGCAAGGATGTTGCAATGTACCTGCTCAGACACATTTCCACTCTCTGTGAGAACTCTCCTATTCTGTGGGTAAAATCTGGTTCTCCCACAATTATGAGGCGTACATTTTGTGCCAACAGGCACATGAAGCACATCGCACTGGGCAAACACAATTTACCTCGCAATATGTCACGTCTATGAGAAGAGTTGTAAAGTAGAAAAGGAGGTGATAAAATTACGTGCCAGTTCATTATACCCGAGGTTTGACTTCATGTTCTGGTGTTGCGTGTGTGTGTTTGTGTGCGAGTGCATGTTCGTGTATTGAAGATACAACAATGATATACACTCTAGTTTGATGTAGAGTATAATTGCTATGGACGCAAAAACCAGGCTGTGAGTGTTGTCTGTGTAGTTTAAAGCAATGCAATGTTTCACGTATGGAAAATGCCATTTCATAAATGTCGTTCAGTTTTTCTGCACTAGATTTATAGAAACTGGCACACTGACTATTATGTAATTCTTGTGTTTCCTCCAGCACACTTTGTGCATTGTAAATGTGTAACACGATGTGATTTTCTTCTCTGACACCCCCCCCCCCTCCCATCCTTAACTCCCCTGCTGAGGATTGCAGCCAATCGCACCTCAGCAGGGTCCCACCCCTGCTCTGATAAATAGCACCATGTGCCAGGGAGGGTCCTGTCTGCCTGACTCTCCTTCCCTCTGCAGAGTCTCTCCTCTCACAACACCCTCTGTGACCATGTCTGTCAGAGCCTTGAAGACCTCCACATACTCCACTACGTCCTCCTCCAGGGGTCCATCCCAGGGCTTCAGCAGCCGTTCCTTCTCCGGCTACGGTGGCCATGGTATGAGTAGTGGCAAGCAGAGCTACGCTGTCCGCAGCTCCTATGGAGGAGTGGGCAGCAGTGGTGCTGCTGTGGGCGGTGGGGGGTTCAAAGTGGTTGGTGGGTACGCTGCTGGGGGGTCTGGACAAAGAGCAGGGGGAGTAGAGTTTGGGTATGTAGGCTTCGGTGGAGGTATGGGAGGTGGCATGGCCAACGAAGTGATGGCCCCCATCACCGCTGTGACTGTGAACAAGAGCCTGCTGGCCCCCGTGAACGTGGAGATCGACCCCACCATCCATGGGATCCGGACCCAGGAGAAGGAGCAGATCAAGACCCTCAACAACCGCTTTGCTACATTTATTGACAAGGTCAGTCGAATACAGACATAAAAGACATAAAAGCTGCATGTTGAAAAATTGCCAGAGTAACAACAGAGAGCAGATGAGGCATGCTGCTTTCCAGCTTTTTGTCTCTGATGTTCTGACTGTCAGGACAAAACCATTAAATTCCACTCAGAGTGGAAAAAAATGCTTCAGCGGAAATTAGTGTACTGCAAGCCAAGATAGCTCAAGGTAAAACAAAGTCTGACTCACAATGGGGGTGGTCCTGTGAAAACTGTACGCATAACAATATGCATTCTGCTAAAAGCCATGCATTGTGTTTCTGTGGAGAGTGTACGCTGCTCTTCACATGTTCACCCTCAGGCGAGATCACCGAGTTGATCAACCTGGATAAAGAGTACAAACTGTACAGGGCTGGGATGAAGAGCAGGGCAGAGCCGCTGTGCTCAAAGGGGTGCACCCCAGCGTGAGCAATATCCTGCAAAATGAGATTTAACGGTTATGAAAGTAGACAGAATGACAGGTTTCTTCTTGTGCTTTTGTTCTGCAAAATGTGTTCTTCTATTTTCAGATTTTCTTGCCTGAATGCTCACAGCCTGCACAACCACTCACAGGAGAAAAAGAGTGGTGGGCGTGGCTGGAGGAAAGGTTTGCATTAGACAAGCTTGTGTAATGCAGAGTAGAGAGTAGATCACTCTAGTAGAGGTTGTCTCCCTCGAGCTATCAGTGGACGGAGCAAATCCAGTTTACGAGGCAATCGAGTGAAGCCATTTTCCAGACATAAATCATCGTAGCACACTCACTATCAAACAGGTCACTGAAATGTCTCATGCAACAATCTTATCAGACAGAAGCGTGCCCTCCTCTCCACCTCATATTGATCAGATTCTTCAGTCCATTGTAACTGTTCAAGGAGGCACCCCGCAGAAATGTAAATCAATCACACTCGCCGCTACCAAAACGTTGCAAAACAAAGCTCTCGCCTCCTCCTCTGCATACCATCGTGATATGGCACACACACGGAGAGCTATGTGTCTCTCCTCATGTTTGCAGAGTGGTAGCGGGACCCCACCCAGGGTCAGCACGCTGAATAGAAAAGTTTTAAAGGGGGCACATGTGTCACGGTCGGGAAGACAGTGCCTCTTTGTGTCCAAACGAGGCATTATGGGTCAGAATGGAGTGAGGAGTAATTAATGTGAGATTTAGGGTGAGTTGGAGGTGGAAGAAGTTCAATTAGTCATATTTTTTTTCAGTCGATCTCCACACTTCTCTTTGTCCAACTGCAAACAAAGTGAAGCTGTTCATGTTCTCTGAGTCACTCCCACATTCGGTTGACATGAATTCTTTCTCTCGTCTCATTGAACACCATTTTTTTTTTCACCATCCAAATTTATTCTTACATTAAGTCTCGAACTCAACCATCTCTATCAATCCACTCAGCTATTTCTGTCTGATCAACAGGTATAAAGCATACAAACACCTTTTTCTTAACTACCCATGATTTTTTTTTTCTCCCTTTTTCCGTCTGCAGGTACGCTTCTTGGAACAGCAGAACAAAATGCTCGAGACCAAGTGGAAACTCCTCCAGGAGCAGACCACGACCCGCTCCAACATCGATGTCATGTTTGAAGCCTACATTAACAACTTGCGCAGGCAGCTGGACAACTTGGGTCACGAAAAACTCAAACTTGAGTCCGACCTGCAGCAAATGACGGGCATGGTCGAGGACTTCAAGAACAAGTAAGTGGAGTGGCGGATTTCAACCTTGAGCTCCGAGAAGAATACATTTCTTTTATTAACAACTGATCGAAGAGGTTCATTCCCAGACTCTGCAGTTCTCCTCGGCTCTACAGACCGTTTTGTAGTCTTTCAGCTCAACTGTACAGTTTTGGTTCGCTCCTGCAGCTCTCATCAGTATGGTTTTCAATCGCAGAAGAAAGACATTTTCAGCAATCAGCTAATACAGTTTCAAACTTTACAATTTTTCTTTAAAAGCTGCACTTATCAAATCTTTATATTAACAATGAAAAAAAAAAGTGTCCCTCGTGTTTACAGACCTAGAGACTGCAGTTCCTTTGAGCACTACAGAGAATTTTAGCATATTTCAGTTCTTTTTCACACCAACGCAATCCTGTAGACAATTGCTTGCACATGTCAAATCAATACAAGAGCTGTGTTTTTTTTATGCTTTGACCTGCAAAAGAACGTGTAGTAGTTGTAACTGTCCTCACTGTCACTTTTCCTATCGGAGTGGACATCATCAAGATCTGTCTCCTAAAGGGGCGTGGCAGCGGCAAAACCACGTGGCACAGATACAGGAAATGACTCTTAAACCTCCCGTCTTGTTTCTAGACTGTCTTTAAGGCAGCAAAACAAAAGTTAACTGGTGAACAAAGCGGAGCATTTATCAGCTAAAGAGGCCGATATTTTCATAATGTGGTACCAGAGCGGAGGGAAAAGGAGTTGGACTTGCTACATAGCCAGAGACATGACTCATAATGAATGCTAATGTTGCTCCATTATCTCCTGGATATGTTCAAAGGCAACTAACATGCTCATCATATTACAGTCATTAAATACTGTATACCTGTGTTGGTTTTACAGCTTGATCTCCTGCCCCCAGGTGACAAAACATATTATTGCAGGGTTTTATAGATGCCATTTTGAATAAAACTTTTTTGAATATATACGTCCTACATATTGATCAGATAAAAAAAAAGTGTTACTCATCTTGACTTATCGGGCATGTGTACATCTTCAAATTCTTTTATTTTTTCCAGGTATGAGGATGAGATCAACAAGCGCAACGACTTTGAGAACAACTTTGTCCTCATTAAGAAGGTCTGTTCAGGCTTTCTAACATATTCTTGATCTTGAAACCATAAATAGCCTTCGAGCAGACTGAACCCACACAATGGCCCCTTGTACCTCAAGGTCGAGGCCACACGCAACAATGGATATTCTCAACTTTGTCTTTTCCTGTGCAGGACACTGATGCAGCCTACATGATCAAAGTGGAGCTGGAGGCCAAACTGGATGCGCTCTCTGATGAGATTGACTTCATGAGGCAGATCTATGACGCGGTAATAACCTTTTCTTATTCGTTTATACTTTTATACGTTTATACGTTTATACTACTTTTGGCATAGAAATTATTAATTGCTTTAGCCACATGTCATATTATATTCATATAGTAATATTTAGTATTTCCTCCTTGCTTGTGTTCATGTATTGCAGGAAATCCAAGAGCTGCAGAGCCAGATAAAGGACACATGTGTCGTGGTGGAGATGGACAACAGCCGCAACCTTGACATGGACGCCATCGTGGCTGAAGTGCGCGCCCAGTATGAAGACATCGCCAACCGTAGCAGAGCCGAGGCCGAGACATGGTACCAGACAAAGGTCAAACCGCTCTTATATCGTGTTTTCTTAGATTAAAACCTGGTTTGACACCAGACAGTTAAAACATACCTGGATTATCATATTGCATTTCGATTTGTCAACTTGACCTTGTCCCTGTCTATAACAGTATGCAGAGATGCAGCAGTCAGTAGGCAGATACGGTGATGACCTGAAGTCATCCAAGGCTGAGATTGCTGAAATGACTCGCTTGATAAACAGGCTGCAGTCTGAAATTGACATGGTTAAAGCACAGGTGAGATTTACAGATTGCAGTTTTGTATAATTAAACACATTTGACACATTCCTTCATCATTTGTTTGACTTGATCACTTCCTTCTGCCCGGCCCTTCTGGCTCTCCACAAGGCCAGAAAGATTGCATTTTTGCACTTCACCTCACACAGGTTTTCTCCTTCTCTTCTTTTCTGCCCTCAGCGAAACAGTTTGGAAGCCCAAATCGCAGAGGCCGAGGAGCGCGGTGAGATTGCGGTGAAGGACGCCAAGCTCCGCATCAGAGACCTGGAGGCAGCCCTCCAGAGAGCCAAGCAGGACATGGCCCTGCAGGTCCGCCAGTACCAGGAGCTGATGAACGTGAAGCTGGCTCTGGACATTGAGATCGCCACATACAGGAAACTGCTGGAGGGAGAGGAGGACAGGTAAGATGTGACAGAGAGAGCTAGCCTGTGGAAGGGATGACAGACGGAGTATTTTTCCATGTATCTCATGCTTGCTTCTGTCTTTTCCTGTTTTCCTCGACAGGCTCGCAACTGGAATCAAGACCACCATTTCCAAGCAGACTTGTGAGTTCATGTTCAACCTCAGTGCAAACATTTAGAGTATTTCACAGTCATTTTTACCATACAGTATAAACCCATGAAAAATCTAGGCAATATGAAGTGCCAGCCATTAACATCAGCTCACCCACAGCACACCTACTGTAGCTCACATTCTCTCTCGTCACACAACTTTGTTAAGATGGTCCATGTGGTTTTCCACTGTCACACTGATAGAATAAGATCTGTCTTCCCCGGAGGAAGAAGTCTGGTTAAACATCACATGTCGCAGGTTGTCCCTTTAAAGATTTCCCTTACAATCACTCCAGGATTCCTGATCTCTCATCCCGACCAGTCTGGTGCATTCCTGTACATGTGACTTCTTACTGATCAAAGAGTCATATATATTGCTAACCCAGCAGGACCTGTGTGATCTTCACTGGGGACAAGATCGAGGATACTGTGAGCAGAAGATTGTCAGGTTAAATCTGCCCTCAGTGTCTGCTCCACTGTTAGATCCTCTGCAGAGCATATTTTCTATGTATCAGGAGGGTGAGAAGCAAAGGGAACTGTGTCACAGTTTCTTTTACAGTTGCTGTGCCACATTTCTCTGCAGGGGTTTTGTCTCCTCACAGCTCTCTTCAGCAACATTCAGCTCGGCAATCTCCTGCACGAAAGCAACCGAAGCATTACTTCGACTCTCGTACCCAAACGCTATCAGAACATTTGTCTGCCAGCAGCAACACTTTGTCAATCAATATATAATGCACATAAAAATCACTAACAGGTAGCGTTAAAGTCAGTGTCACTTGGTTCTTTGTAAAAATATCTTCCATTTATTCTTTTATTTATTTATCGTGAACTTACTTGTTGCATGGATGCTGATACCTTACAGTATACATCAGAAAAGCTTGATCAGAAATGCTTCAATAGCCAAATAACCAAATTACACGTTCACATCAGTATATGTTCACAAGATGTATTCACCAAACACACCTGAATAGGAGAGCGACGGATTTAGAAACACAACAGTTCTGTGAGGTTCCTGTGCACAACGTATGTCTTTTGTCTGATCTATTCCTGGCACTCACTGGCAGATATGTCGAAAAATGGGTCCAAATGGGTCATGTGATCACGTGGCTGGGGGGTGCAAACCTCCCACGTCCGTGAGGATAAGAATTTCTCCTGTAGGGTTGAGGAATGGAGAGTAAGGTGGAAGGAAAAGTGACACCGTCCTGAGATGTGCTGTAAACACGTCGCTGCGTACACTGACAAAATGCTTTTGGATTCTGCCTCACTTTTTTCCTCACCTGGCACTTTCCTCTTTCACTGAGGTCATACAATGTGGTTGTAGGAGAACGCAGCATATTGCAGTCATCTTTTGTAAAAACATAGTGCCTTGGTAGTGGTTGAGTTTGAGTGAAAAGTAGTAGTTCATGAAAAGTGAAAAATGTGGTTGTTTTTCTGTAAAAGCAGTGAAAGTGTTGCACAGTTTTGTCCACATTCACTGCTGCTGTGCTGACTTTGTGAAGAGTTCTGAACAAAATCAACTCCTACAGAGGAAAGTGAAAATTTGCAAATTTTCTGGCCCACATCAGCATCTTTTTCCAGCATGGTCTGACATCTCAAAGAGGACAAAAGTTCTCCAAAGTTTTTCCAGATCTAATGTGATTCCCACATCAGTTATAAACCATGTTAATTATTGCTTCTTACTTCTGCATATGCAGCCATGAACTACAATGCCTACGGCCTGGAGAGCTCCCGCACCCCTTCCTACGTCAGCTGCTCCTTCGGTGGAGTCAAGGCCAGCAGCAGCAGCGGCGGCGGCGTCAGCTTCGGCTCTGTCGCTGCTCCCGAGGTAGCAACAGTCAAGAGCACCACGGTCACCAAGACAGAAACTGTGGTGATCAAGACCGAGGAGAAGGAGGAGGAGAAGGAGGTGGAGAAGGAGGTGGAGAAGGTAGAGGAGCAGGTAGAGGAGAAGGTAGAGGAGAAGGTAGAGGAGAAGCAGGAGGAAGTGAAGGAGGAGGAGCAGGCAGCCATGGAGGAGCCGGCCGCTGTGGAGGAGAAGGAGCAGGAGCAAGTGGAGGCCGCAGCCATGGCTGAGGCTGAGGAGTGATGCTTTCTCCCCGACACTTTATTCTCCAATTCTTTACTGATTCACTCACGAGGTGCCTTCACCTGTTAAAAGGTGTATTTCTACTGTCAGAGCTTTAATTCAGACATAAGTAATGAAGTGATGCTTATAGATGAGTCTTTGTTCACCTTTCTGAAACTACCTTCACTGTTCTTTACTGTCAACTGTAGTCTAAGTCACTGCATGTGGGTCAGTGATCACTGCTGCACCACACTTGTTTAGCCAGCAGGTGGCGCTGTTGTATCAGTTTTCCTCTGCCGCTCCATCTCTTAGCATGACCACCTCAGAGCACTGCTGTCTCATCAGCCTGAAATTCTCAATTGGAAGATCTGACTGCTGATTGGAGCAGTTTGAAAACAATTAGCCATCGTCATGATGAACTCCTGCTGTACCTTAACGGTTAAATAAGAAAACCGGTTAAAAATGTCTTCATGACTTCTACTTTGTACAACCTTTTTCTTGGTTTGCTACTGTTGGCGATGCCTGGAGTCTTGTTTGCTCAACAATAAATCTTTAAAAAGTGTTTTTCTGTGATGATCTGTCGTGTGTTATTGGATTACAATCTTCAGTATAAGAGTGTCTTTGCATGTTTCATTTAACAAAATGCACACATGCTTCAAGCAAAGAAACATTTAAAGGTCTTATTTCTAAGAGAAGTTTTTGAGTCTCATTCTCAACTTGTCAAATATTGTATTTGACATAAGCCCCCCCGGGAAGTGTCAGTTTTTGACAAGTTAGGAATGCGACTTAAAAACCAACGTTTCTCAGAGGTAGGACCTTGTGTTGGGAAGATGAAATCAGCCTGAAGGAGCGACACACACACACACACACACACACACACACACACACACACACACACACACCAACGAGATTGGACAGAGTTCAACAAGAAAACAAAAATGACAGATATGATGACATTTCATTATAACAGCTGGCATGTCCCATCCTGCTTTGCTCCGGATATCTTCAACAAAATTAATTTAAGGTCATGCATTCCTACAAAATGTCACCAAATGTCATGTTGCCCACACCCTCCATCACTAATTGTCAAACAGGTATTAATTTAAAGTTCACACCACACACGTACGAAACGAACTAATCCGATGCGCAGTCAATGGTTAGCCACAGACAACAACACATCACGCAAAAAGCTAATAAGTGTGAGTCTGTACGTATACCGAAGTGACATATGTGGTTTAACTATAGAATAAAGGGCATTTTTCTCTTTTAGGACAAAGTTACTTAATAGGCCTTTTGAGCTGCAGGGGGACAGGTTGGAGCATGAATTACGGGTGGGGGCGGTGCTGTGCCCAAGGCTGTTCAACTTCACATGAATGTTGAAGACAGACAGCTGCAAAAAGCCCACAAGCCCACCCCTCGTCCAAAAGTCTTAACAGCACTGTCTCTGCTTTGGGCGTTATCAGGTTTGAGGGCTCGTTCTGTCTACTGCATGACAAATTATATCACGGAAGGCACGAATAATCTGTACACACAAAACGTGTGACATGAAATGATGGTGATAGCTGATCGTTTTGGGAAAAACTCTTTTGAACAAGTAGAAATAATCATCCAGTATGTGTCGGCTGTACTTTAATGCTGAAAGGGCTGTTTCCAAGCATCATATTTCATCAGCTTATATTTTTCAAGTGGCATAGGCTAACTGCAGCAATACTTGACATGCTCAATGTCGATATGCTCAAGTGAAGAACAGGACCTTAAAGGTGCAACATATAAAAACTGACAGAAGGAAGATTTGTAGAAAGGAAGAGCGCAACGTTCTGGATGCCTGCCTGAGGTGCGCCCATTCTCGTTGTCAAGACAAAGCTTGGTTTTAGTGACTTCTGAGGAAGTGAGTCTTGGGTTAGGCTGGAGGACAGTTTTCTTCTTTGTTACCTTATAAAACATGTTTTACTCTTAAAAAGCAAGAAAGAAAGACAAATGTGTGAATGCATGATTTTACACACACATTATCTGATGCAAATGTACAAATATGATGACCCAGTTTGTCACCCCGTCTTTGTAACACTTTTCAGACATTATCGACGAAATCAGAAAAGTAATAAGTTTCCTAAAAGTAGAATTGACGACAGAGTTGGTGCATTAGATTGCACAGATGCTCCTTATAATGTGGCCAGTGAGCATATATCCAAAGCTATCATTAACTTCAATGGGTAGTAGACCACCACACCGAAGAGGACTAAATGGAAGTATTTGTTCTCGCATTAAAATCAACGCAATATGTAAAAAAACTGGCAAGCTGTCAAATTTCTAACAAAAAAAAATATGAGTGGCAGCATATCACCAGAGTAACTGCTAACTGCTGCTAACTGTAGCTGACCCAGCTAATTAGCTAGTACCTTGGGCATGATTGGCAGGGGCGGTTCTGGGGGGGGGGCAACAGGAGCCATTGTCCCCGTAACTCCGAGTCTGGACCCCCCTGTGGCCCCCCTGTCAGGGAGTCTGCATCAATAATACAATGACAGATTTCTTGCAATGATTTTATTTTGAAGAGAAAGGCAGAAATAAAGTGACTCAGCACTTTACTACCCAATCAAAATTGCTGAAATTTTAAACACTGTTTAGTCTGAATGAGGGATTTATCTTTTTTTCTGGGTTGTATGTGCCCCCTAACAAAAAAGCTGGCCCCAACGTGGCCCCCCTATTAAAACTGGTCTAGAACCGCCACTGACCATGGGGAATGTCAATGTTTACCATCGTTGCACAGGAGCTTTGGACCGGGAAAAGCCGGGGCTAGCTGGTTAGCATGCTAACTTCATTAAATCCTTCTGCATCACAATGCATAGATGTCATAATGTCAAAACTGCTATTTGTTCACATTCTTTTGTTAATTTTAGTTCATTTCTGAATAATTTCAATTAAAGTTCTTACAATTTACCCTTTAAAATGCTACAAGTACAGTTGTTCAAAGTAAATATATGCATTGTGTTGCTTGAGGTGTGCGCACTGCAGTAATATACCTTTCCCTGTTCAAATATACCAAATTTACTCATGCACCCTTTTTTTTAACTTTTACTTACGCAACCACTTAAACTGATTGCAGCATGAACAATTATGCTCAAGTGTCTTTTTGGAGCCGACCCGATCGTTTGCCCTGCAGAGGAGCCTGTTCAGACAGCCCCTCACTCACAGTACAGACACACTGAAACTGTAGGTTCTGCTCTCAGGCCTGTTGTGGAAACGGGCCTGCAGATGAAAACCACCTGCCGAATATCATGAATCATAATGAATTAATACACTCATTCATGAAAAACATTGCAACATCCATTCATCAGCTGAGAATCTGCCCCTAGGAGGCACAGTGAACCAGGATCACGTAGCCTCCTCCTCTCTGCCGAAATGAAGTGCGCTGCTCTTGTTGTAACATGCTGGGCTGACCGTGCTCTCATGTTCCCTATTTCACTTTTTGCAAAACTTCACCTGTGAATAAAACTATTGTGTCAAGTACAGAAATAAGTCCTAGCAAATGAACGCTTGAACAACTTACAATAGATTTCATGGATATGTAAGTATGAGGTATGGGGCAAGGCCGCGGTGTCAAGAGTGAAACGCAAAAGCTGAAACTTGTCTGCATTACTTTGATTGATTGGCTGATGTGCACTCCACTCCCCCTTCTTAATCCCCAATCTAGCCTGGTAAGCATGGCGTGTAGTCACAGGTACCAGTTGTACCGTCATGTTATATAATCTGTACAATATGCCTCTGTCAGCTGCTAGAATCCAGGGTACACATGTTCACACCTCGGTGAGAAAGAAAATCAAGTGTATGCTTTTCTCTCGGCCACCTGCAGGAAAATGTTACAACACTGCACTTATGAAAAGATCTGTATCTGTAGGCCTTTGTTCTTCATATATCGTCACTTTGGGCACATTATTTTGACAGCGCTTTTGGTCGCACATAACACCTTGTGTTGTTCTGTGGTACTGCGCAGGTGCCAGCCAACACCGCACAAAGTGAATGAACGAACAGTTGAGTCCTGAGCACCTGAGTCAGTCCATTAGCTCAGCAAAAACCAACTTTCCACGATGTGTAAAAATGCCCACCACAAACTTTGGCATGGGAAATTTGTTATCCAGTGTCAAATGCCAATAAAAGCTTGACAGCTTGCGCGTCAAAAAACGATTAGAGTTTGATTTATTTCCAGGGATTTATGATTTAGTCATGTAAACTGTCAGATTTAATCGTCTCTTTAAACTAAACCTACACCAATGGCAATGTACTAATCACCTCTATTTGCCTCCTCCAGGATTTGTCCATACAGGTCTTGATATAAAAAATAGCGAGACTGACTTGCGTATTGAAATGTAAATGAGAGAGACAGAGAGAGAGAGAGAGAGAGAAATTCTGTTCTCTGAGCTTGAGAAACAGGTCTGGATTCCTCTGCAGACACTAGGCGGGGACTACTGACAGACGGAAGATTTGTAGAAAAGGAAGAGTGTAACGCTCTGGATGCCTGGTTGAGGTGCGCCCATTCTTGTGGTCAAGACAAAGCTTGGTTTAATTGACTTCTGAGGAAGTCAGACTTTATTGGTCAGGCTGGAGGACAAATTTCTTGTTTGGTACCTTTTAAAACATGTTTTACAACTCTTAAAAAAATGTCTGAAAAGCAAGAAAGAAAGACAAATGTGTGAATGCATGACTTTACACATAAATCATTTATTGCAAATGTACAAATATGATGACCCAGTTTTGACCCCATCTTTGTAACACTTTTCAAACATTATCAAAGAAATCAGAAAATGAATACGTTTCCTAAAAGTAGAATTGACGGCAGAATTGGTGCATTGGATAACTTCAATGGGTAGGATCAGTCGCTGAGAAATGGATCCCCCCCTCCATCCCCAGTATGAGCCTCCTCTTAATACCTACATTGTGTGATCTTGTCTCAACTGTGCACATTTACCGGTTAAAAAACACACCGGCATAAAATCTCAGTCCATTTTTTTAAATGACAGCCAAAGATTTAAGGTTACAGTGCCTGTTTTGTGTTGTCTTCATCATTCAACAGTTTATTAACCTGTCAAGACCAAAACACGTTGCACAACTCTGCTTTATTCAACGGTTGTTTTTGTCCAGCTTGCCTTCATCAGGGTGGTGTCTGAGGTTGTTTATGGTTTCCTCATGTACAATTCACTTATATTTTATGTGACCCATAAACCCCATATAAACAACGTATACAAATACATTACCCTTAATATCAATGACCATAAATACAGAATATACGATTGCACGATATTATTTAAAAAATACATCCTTTCATCCTTTCATTCTAACCCATCAATGGGTAACAAGGTTGAACTTCCATTTTTCAAAATATATATATTACACAAACAAATCCTTCCAACCTCCTGTTGTCATACCACCAATTTTTTTTTGTCAGTGGGGCAATAGTACCTCGAGTCATACTTCTCCCTCTACCTCTACCATTTTCTTTTTTGTCTTTTGCAAAAGTGCATTGTGCAAAACACGTACCAAACTCCTGGAGCCCAGAGCAGGTGAGCTAACACATTCCAGGATTGATGTCTCATGAGCTTCCCTGGCAACTCAGTTAAAAAGTGGAACAATAAATAGAACCAACTACTAGAGCCAGTCATTAGAGATGCAACTAATGACAAGACCAATACAACAACGGCCAGTAAATCAACACCTAACAAAAACACATCTAATACCACAGCAGATGCCTTAAATTGCAAATTTGCCAACGTGTTTGCAACAATGAAGCATTGTGTCAAGTAAGGCAGGTCCTGCAGGGTTACTTAATCTTTGACCCTGTGTAGCGGAGGGCCTCTCTGTGAAATCCAGATTTAAGCCCTTCATTTTTTTAGTTCATGTTCATGTTTTAGTTCATATGGAGAGCTAGTTAAGGCTTTAAGATGCAGCAGCAGCAGGAAGACTGGTTGTGGATATGTGTGCCGCACAATGAGGCAGCAGCACAGGTAGAGAGGGAGTTTGGCATGTACACTGTCATCACTGTCAGGGTGCACTGGCTCAGGATGTATCACGTGTGATTGCAACTTGAGCCGTCTGACTGTGTTTGCTTGCAGGCTTAGCATAATTTGTCTACAATCAAATTACTACAAACTAATTGACAGACAGAAAAACCTGCAGGCATGTTGTGCACCATAGGGTTTGGGTTAAATATTAAATGATCGACTGGACTTCTTAAAACAAAGCTTGCTTAGAAAAATGTCACATATTATGAGTTTTGGACAGCTGGTTAGGTTTAGGCACCAAAATGACTGCGTTAAAATTAGTATGGAAGTCATGTGACCTACGTTACATTACTTTTGTAACTTAAAATATGCAACTAATGTAAGTTAGAAAACAAGTCAACTGGGTGAAAGTCCCATGTCTGATCCTCCAATTAACCTCCCAGCACAGACTTTTGTCTACTAGTCTAGAGGGGCGCCTTCAGAAATTACAATAGAAGATTACCTACAGCATCATAGTGTAGGGCCTCCGATACGCCATACTTGAGGCGTTGGGAGTGAGAACAGGCTGTGACATGCGCTGTCTGCCCTGTGCACTGTCTCTAATGAGAATATTTGAAGCTTAATTGGCGAAGTTTCAGGAGCAGGACCACACCTCAACAGCGCCAACTTCCGCATTTCTATAAATAACCACCTGACCCTCTCATCTGCTTCGCTCTCGTATTCTGCGCTCTCGCACCCAGAAACGAGATCACGCGACATCGCCTCGCCCGAGCACATCCAAACTTTTGTTCGAGCAACATCAGGCTCTACTCACCTCATCATGGACTTCGTATCACTATTCCCGTCGGACAATCTTTCAGACGAGATGAGGATCACCATTCATCTGAAGCCGACTACTCTCCCGTCACCTCCGTACCCGAGGACCCGATTCCAGTGGCCCAACAGCCGGCTAGGACGCGAGCGGGTCCGAAGAGCACCAACTTCGTCTCATCCATGGTTCGTCTCCCGCCTGGTTCATCTCTCCTCAACATCCAAGATTATCATAGTTCGCCCGACGACTCTCCCGTGTCTCCCAGCCCACCTCCTTCCGCAGCAAAGAGAGGACGAGGAATTTCCGGAACAGAAAGTCACCGTCGCTGCAGTTCGCCACAGTTCGCCGACTCCTTCACCTCCAAGAAGCGAAGCCTCCCGCCATCGTTCCGCCAACACCGGCCGAACAACTCGCCGGTCACAACGTCTCCACGCTCCGGTGAGTTCCCCCGACCGGCTTTCATCTTCTACAGTCACCGATTTGGACAGTAGCCGCTCCCCAGAAAACTTTAAACGACAAATGAATTCTGTTTAACCGAATGGACTATAAAGCCAAACTTTCTCCACACGCATGTGTGCTTCTTCCGTCAACACCAGCTCTCTTCCGGGTGACGTCATCACGCGCACGCAACACACCGCGACGTCGACGCTCCTGTTAAAAGGGACAGTACAGTAAAGTGGGGACAGAGATCCTCAGCCAGATCAAATGACTCTAGAGTTTCTGCTACCACCTCTCGTCATCACTCCACTCCAAAGGGAGTGCCCAGATGGATTTCAGGACCCTCCAATCCCCATCAGGATTTTCATCATCGACACTAGCAACCTACAACATCTAGGGCAACGTCATGGTGCCCACTGCCATCCAGTTCTAGCCACCACAACAGCCAATCTTCGAAAAATAAATAAATAAACTCATGGCTGTTCGTTCCGTTAACACCAGATCGCTTCCAGGCGACGTCATCACGCACAGCCCTACAGGCAGTGACGTCTACGCTCTTGTTAAAGGGACAGTACAATCAAATGACAAAGCCCAAAGAAAACACAGAACAGCAGCAAAAGCAGAGACAGAGATCCTCTGCCAGATCAAACAACTCCAGAGTTTCCGCCACCACTTCTCGCATCACTACACTCCAGAGGGAGCGCCCAGATAGATTCCAGGACCCTCCAACTTCTATCAGGATTATCATCATTAGCTACAGCAACCTACAACCTCAAGGGCAAACGCCACAGTGCCCACCGCCATCCAGTTCCGGCCATCACCGCAGCTAAACTTTGCGGAGGCTCCTGGCACAGGGATGCCAGTGCCCCCTACAGCCCACTGCTAACAACCACAGCAGCCTGTTTCAGCGGAGGCTCTTGGCACCGGGATGCCAGCGCCCTCTGCTTCCTGTGTCCAGCAACCACAGCAGCTCGCTTCAACCGGGGCTCCTGGCACCGAGATGCCAGCGCCCCCTGCTTCCTGTTTCCAGCAACCACAGCAGCTCGCTTCAACCAGGGCTCCTGGCACCGAGATGCCAGCGCCCTCTGCTTCCTGTGTCCAGCAACCACAGCAGCTCGCTTCAACTGGGGCCCCTGGCACTGAGACGCCAGTGCCCTCTGCTTCCTGTTTCCAGCAACCACAGCAGCTCGCTTCAACCGGGGCTCCGGTCTGTATATAAAAATTACTGTCAATTCTTGCACTACATCATGTAAATATGTACTTCGATGCTATTTTCTCCCCCTTTTTAATTATAGTGTCTATTCTATTGTCTATTTTGCTATTGCGCTGTTCTCGTAATATTCTGCCGCGACAACAAATTTCCCCGTCTGCGGGACATTAAAGGATTCTGATTCAGATTTTGACCCTGGCACCGAGATGCCAGCGCCCTCTGCTCCTGTTTCGAGCAACCACAGCAGCTCGCTTCAACCGGGGCTCCTGGCACCGAGATGCCAGCGCCGTCTGCTTCCTGTTTCCAGCAACCACAGCAGCTCGCTTCAACCGTTCCAGTCTGTATATTAAAAAATTACTGTCCATTCTTGCACTACATCATGTAAATATGTATATACGTTGATTCGATTCGATTTTCTTCCCCTTTTTAATTATAGTGTCTATTATATTATCTATTTTGCTATTGCTCTATTCTCGTAATATTCTGCTGCTGCGAGAAACAAATTCCCCCGTCTGCGGGACATTTAAGGATTCTGATTCTGATTCTGATCCTGGCACCGAGATGCCAGAGCCCTCTGCTTCCTGTTTCCAGCAACCACAGCAGCTCGCTTCAACCGGGGCTCCTGGCACCGAGATGCCAGCGCCCCCCTGCTTCCCGTTTCAAGCAACCACAGCAGCTTGATCAACCGGGGCTCCCAGCACCGAGATGTCAGCACCCCCTGCTTCCCGTTTCAAGCAACCACAGCTGCTCGCTTCAACCGGGGCTCCTGGCACCGAGATGCCAGCGCCCTCTGGCGCCTATTTCCAGCAACCACAGCAGATTGCTTCAACCAGGGCTCCTGGCACCGGGATGCCAGCGCCCTCTGCTTCCTGTTTCTATCAACAACAGCACCTCGCTTCAACCAAGTCTCCTGGCACCAAGATGCCAGTGCCCTCTGCCGCCTAATTCCAGCAACCACAGCACCTCGCTTCAACCGGGGCTCCTGGCACCGGGTGCCAGCACCCTATGCCGGGATGCAGGGAGCTTCCATCTCCCAGCTCCATCAGTCCCAGCAGCTCATGTCGGCTGGGGTCGTCAGCACCCGTTCTTCCCCCTCAACAGGCAACCACTAATTTCACTTTATACACAGCTACCCACACTGGGCCGCACAAAAAAAACCAAACGAGAGCTTCAGCCTTCTCTCGCCTGTTGTCGGCAGCTCCACCAGCACCCATACCTCCAGAACAGATGTCATCTACCCCTTCTGTCATCTTCCCGTAATCAACGGCGTATATAAGAAAGGCAGGTCCGTCATGCACCAAGGAGGTTGTTCGATTTGCAACGGCTTCAACAGTACCGGATGCACCGTGTCCCAGTGCCGCTTCCTCCACGTTTACTCCTTTTGCAGCGGGGGCCACGCCCACCCCGAATGCCTGTACAACCTACCTCGCCAAAGCTAGTTTCTCATAAAGGACTTGAAGAAGGTCTTCACCCCGGACTCCACACAATCATCTATCTCTTTTGAAATCAATAATCTTCAGTCGACCATAACCGAGCTAGATTCAGTTGACCGCACGCTCGCTAAGGAAGTTAAGGAAGGTCCAGGAACAGACCAGTGCTCTTAAAGTCCTCCCTATTCACCCCGACTTCTGCCGTTTCTTCAGCATCCATTGGCGTGGTATATATTACTTCACCGTTAGGCTCACCTTTGGTCGCAAAGCAGCCTAAACTCTTCGACACCCCACCTGAAGCCCTCAGCTGGATCCAGTCTAACAATTTCCCCCCACCACATCGCCACCCGCTTCCGGCCTGATTACCCTGACTTCTGTCTTCTCCAACCTCGGGGTCCCATCGTCGCAGAGAAAACAGAGGGCCCCTCCACATCCCTTGAGTTTCTCGGAATCATTCTTGACACTAACAAGTTTTAGACTTCATTCCCGGTCGGAAAGCTCAGCCGAACCTTCTTCTGCGCCCAGCGCCGCACCAAACGTCAGCTTCTGTCCCTTCCGTCCCATCACTCTTGACCTCCATCTCCCTGGATAGCTCGAGCCTTGCTGAAATCTGTCCGTGACTCAACCCTATCACCAATTGGAACGGAATCACTTTCTTTTACGATGACCAACCAACTAACCCACATGACATCCATCTGTACAGCGATGCTGCTCCTTAGGCCGGTTTTGGGGGTTTCTACAAAGGAAGATGGCTTGTGGCAGAATCGCCCCCGAAGCTCGCTAATGAATGCCAGAAGTTCAGAAGCTTGGCACCTCACGCAGATACCTTCCCTACGCCAGTTGGGCGTCGACATTCAACTCGTAAATCCTGCGCTTATACCCCTGATAAGCGACTACCAGAGCTCCACCATCAACAGCCTATCACCCTCGACCCTCTCTTCCTACTGGACAGCTTGGAAAGCTTCCATTACTTTCACGACCAATACAACACAACCTTTCCGTCATTCGATCTCATCACCACGACTTCTTTCAGTACTTACGCCCATTCCTCATGACAAATCACGCACCACCAAGCTTACCTTAGCGGTATCAGCTTCTTTCTAAGACAATAACCGGCTGTTCGTTAACAGTTCGTTAAGCCCTCGCCGTCTTCCTCTTAATGCCAACTCGCCGTTAATCTGCCTCCACACAATCCGTTCCGGGTACGGCACTCCTCAAGTCGCCCCAAACCCTGGAAGCCATGTTCTTGCTTGCCTTTTGGCTTCCTCAGATGCTCCGAATTCACCTCCTCAACCATTCACTTCGACTCAAGCCTTCATGCTTGCATTTCTGACTTGTCTCGCTTTTCAGACGACACTATGGTGTTCCACTTAAAGCAAACCAAAACCAATCAATTTGGTCCGCCTACACCCGTCTTCTTCTTCAAGGTCCAATCACCACTGAATCCCTTCGAAACCCTCGCAAATTTCTTGCAATTCCGTATATCTCACAACAACGACAGATCCTCTTTTCATCTCCGAATCCAGCCAAGTGGCTACTCGATTCTGGTTCCACCATCACTTTCGCCGGGTGCTCTCATTGTCTGGTATTTTGCCCGACAACTACTCTGGGCACTCCTTCAGAATCGGAGCTGCCACTTCAGCCTCCCGTAATGGCTTCCCAGAACACTTCATACATCTCATAGGCCGCTGGTCCTCCCAAACGTACCACCGTTACATCTGTTCAGATCTCAAAGATCTCAGATCCGCTCAATATCTTCTCAAGTAATTGGAGGTTTTTGGGGGTCTGTCGCTGCCCGGGAGCGGCGGCGGATTCTCTGCAAGAATCCCCACAACGCACTCGAAGAACTCAAAAGAACCAAGATCTTCGACACTTCGTTTTCCTTTGTCACTAATAAATCCTTAAACGCATGTCGTTGATGGTGTGGTCCTTGCTAGTGAATTGAAGCTTAATTGGCGAAGTTTCAGGAGCAGGACCACACCTCAACAGCGCCAACTTCCGCATTTCTATAAATAACCACCTGACCCTCTCATCTGCTTCGCTCTCGTATTCTGCACCCCTCCCCCCCACCCCATTTCTCTCTGTCTGTTTCTTCTTTCTCTCCTCTCCTTCGTAGGTCCATGAGGGGGTCCGTCGCTGCCCGGGAGCGGCGGCGGATTCTCTGCAAGAATCCCCACAACGCACTCGAAGAACTCAAAAGAACCAAGATCTTCGACACTTCGTTTTCCTTTGTCACTAATAAATCCTTAAACGCATGTCGTTGATGGTGTGGTCCTTGCTAGTGAATTTGGCCATGGAAGGTACATACTGGTTGGCTTAAGTTACTTGAACAAAGTTACACCTTCACAGTATGTTGATCACACCTCCCTGGTTGCACCCCCTCAACAATTCTAAACATTTCCCGTCATCACAATCACATCATCTGTCATCTGTCATCTTCCACTCAAACTGATTGACAAGTCATCCAGGCTCTGCAGGGCGTCTCTTGACAGCGGGAGTGGAAAGACACCCTTGATTCATTTACTGCATAACTCTGGGGCACCCAACAGCTTGACCGACCTGTCAGCTGGACCTGTTTGGTTTCAACTAGTATCTAAGTTATGATCTGACAGAACTAGGCTGCCCCACCCAGTGGGTGGCATCTGGGTGTGTTACCACTAAATGTTGCGTGGTATTCAACCAATGTTTCTAGACCTCCTTGGAATCACTTATATGCAAATCACAGGTGGTTTGATCAACAGGTATGTCATTCCACACACGTGATAACAGCAGAGTGGCCAAGTTGCGTAAGCCTATTTGGTCTTTCCTAGTTATTAATTAAAAAGGAGCTTTTGTTGACAGCAAAAGATCACAAGTTTCACCTTTTCGCGTGAACACACAGTGTTTTCGTTGCTCTGTTCAAATGCTTCTTCTTGTTTTTATTACATCGTTGAAACTGTGCAGTCAAGAATTTCTGTTGGTAGCAGGAGGTGTATTGACTGCTTGCAAAATATGTTTCTGAGATTTCAAAGCTCAATTTTATGTCAACAGAAACGCAAAAGCTATGTGACAAAATAACACAGGATGACATGAATAAGACATGTTGTGAAATGCAGCTCTATCATCATCATTGGGTAATTCACGGTCACTGACACTAAAGTTGCCATGTGTGCCAGAGTGTGTGTGCAACACTACACTACGCATTTTTTGGACCCTCAGTAATACACTCACAAGGAGATTTGAGGTGTGGGACTGTCCTGAAAATGTAATCACTGACACTTGATCACTTAAACTCTGATAGAAATTCTTTTGTGAACAAATCTCTGTTGATCTGCGTCTGTCACACATAACTTTGTCTATAAAGAATGCACAGGTGTGGCGGACTACATTTTTCTGGTACCACATAAACCTTTGACTAGCTTCATACTTTTGTGGTTGGTAAACTGTTTATATTTCAAACTGTTTGAAAGTCTTCAGGGCTTTACTCTTGTTTTACCTTACTGGCTGAAACACAAGACACACAGCCCTACAACCACAGTCATCCATGACTGACCTAATGAGTAATAATATGAGAAGTTTAGTGAGAAAGTTACACAATTGGTATGGTAAGTCAAGCGTTGGGGTTTCCCCATTGGTTGTTGCTCTTTCAAAGTGAACTGGTGCTAATAGTTGTCTGTGATGTCATAAGTGTGTGCTTCAGCACTTTCTAGTAGCAGACATGTGGGATGCAATGTTGGCAGGGCACTCAGCACAGTATTGGTGCTGCTTGCGTTTGCAGCATAGTGTAAATAGGCTAAATGATGCTCCCGTTCCAAACATATAAACTCCATAACATAACACAACGTAACGTAACGTAACGTAACGTAACGCAACACAACACAACATAACAAGAATTGACATAACAAAACATGACATGATTCAATGTGACATAACATACCAGAACAGATCATTTAAATAATCATAATTGCAATTAAAAATACAGTTTACTCTTTTTCAAATCAAACATCACAAGATGAGTGTAAAGTATGATTCTTGCAACTGCTTTTATAGTCTTTTGTTTTTTGTTTTTTTTACTTAAACATAGCTCGATCATGTCATGTAATCTGTAGCTTAAGTCCACTTTAACAACAAACATTACTAGAACCTACAGAAAACATTATAGGCACTAATTCTGAGCGCTAATGTAACAAATTGACCACATTTTCGTACATTGACCATACATGGTAACGCTATACTACATTTTGACCAAGTCTTGTTCGCTTGTGGTTTAAACCAAGTCCTTGCTTACCATATTCAACCAATTAATTTAAACAAAATAGTTAGTGTCAATGTCAATGTTTATCCTTTATTTGGGGAGAAACTTTCTGTGCCCTGTACTACATTGTCATTTCTTCGCTTCACATTCTTTCTTCAAACTTCCTTTCTTTTCACACACATTGTATATCAAGTGTAATAGGCTGGCAACCCAAGGGCTTACAAGTTTGCCAGCAGCAAAGTTCTGGCATCCTGTTGGCTGCCGAGTGTGGTTTTATGAGGCCAAGTTAATCATTTCCTACAATCAAAACTGCTGTTCTGGAGGTGTAAAGCTAAAAAGGGTGGGGTAGTTTGATGACCGATGTCACTTTCCTTTCACCTGTTCAAACTTGCAAGTATGCATGTATGTGCCAAATAGTCTGCTGTGAGAGGCTGCAATTTTCTATATTTCTTTCCCCTTTTTATTGCAACATTGACACCTTATTTACAAAACTCTTTACTACTCAATTTCTTAAAGATTGTAACTTGAATGGCATAGAGTGGTAATTATATCTGAGGACACACACACACACACACACAATGGGGATTTATAGGTCATGAGTAAACAATGATTAGCGGGTGGTTGCTAAGCGCTGCGGCAACAATAACATGAGGTGGCTACACATCTGTAATAGTAAGATCTGGGAAGAGAATGAGATCATGAGAGCAAGACGTTGAGTGATGAGTAAGTTTCAGTTTACCACTTTTCACTTTATCCCAAACATGCCTGTGTGAATGTACATCAAAATGACAGTCAAAGCGTTTCAGTGAAAGCTATGACTGTAAAGATTAAGTGCTAAAATAAAATGCAAGATAGTTGTTGACATAATGAACTACAAATCATGTGATGTCTGTGAGACTTTTTAAGGAGGTGGTCCAGTTGCGACACTAAACAGGTTCCACACCCTTTAGGGGCCTCTATAGCAAGACTGTGTTGACTGAGCAGCTACTGAGCAGCCACACCCTTTTACAACCCGATTAGTAAAGAGATACTATAGGTTTCAGTGTATGAACAGAGCATACGGCAGTACATTCTACTCATCTCTGTTGAAATCAGTGATGGATGTGTAGGCTGAGGCAATGTGCATAGATTTTACAGTGAGCTGTATCAAGTCACTGTGAGGCCATCATTCTGAACCTCTGAGTGATGGGTGGGTGGTGTCCAACCTAAGAATGTGCTCACTGCAGGCAGGACAGACCTGCTCAGACGAGTTGTCTGTGTGTTCTGGAATTGTCCAAAGTGAGACGTTGATTTTTAAACCTCGGGTTGGTTAGTTATTCTTGAAGCATTTATTGTTGTGTTCGTAGAAAACAGCAATCAATAAATCAAACAGTCTAAAATAAATAAATAAAGTTACTGTGCCACTGTTGCAAGCCTCTACTCCAATCGGCCCATTTTGCTTGTATGAAATGATCAGCCAGGCCAGCTGTCTGTCCACCAAAGTGCCTGCCTGACATGAGCGCATCCAACATGACTGGAGTCTTCCACAAAGCCACCGATGTGCTTCTGAAGCTAATGGCGAGCTAGTGGCACGAGAATGGGAGAGCGGCCAAGCTTTCCCAACACTTGACAGCATTGAGTACTGACAATAGCTGTGTTTGTTGTTTACATCGATTATGATAATATTAGGTGTTATCTTACATGTGGGTAAGAAGACATGAGGTAGTTGAGGTGGTTAGCACTGGCAGCGGGCCCACACACTGCCGCCAAGCCTGCTCCTCAGCAGCTCGCTAAGTCAGCAGCAGTATGCACACAGCCCCCAGGACAAAGAGCGAGTGAGCAGCAGCGACAGAGACTGTTCTTAGCTGTGCACAAACAGCCCCTGGGCCCAATAGAAGACCTGCTGCGGCAGCAACATGCTCCTTTAGCGACTAATGTTAGCAACATAGCACACAGTCCCTGAGTCAAGCGAACCAAGTTAGCATAAGGCACACTACAGCAGTAAAGAGTAACTGTTACGACAGGTAGCCTTCTCAGACTGAGGTTTATTTGTGACTGTGATCTTGCTTGTGTCTACATGATTGTGGCATTTGACAGATTTTAAAGGTCGAAGCGAACTAGCCGCTAACACAGTTGGTGGACATTCAGTGTTTGTTTAGCCAGGCAGCACACATACATGTGTTTTGGAGGGACACCCTGAGGGAGGAGGGGGGGATTTTCTTGGTTGAATACATAAAAAAATTTACCGTTTACCTACCCTAGCTTCAAGACACGGCATTATGGTTAAAAATGTGTTCCAAAATGGAAGCAATGCTGATGTATGGGCATTCCCTGGCTGTCTGATAGGTGCCTTTCCTGGACAACGCAGCAACCTCAAAACGCATGACCTTGAATGTGATTCTGCTAAAGTTTATGTATACATCGTGGTGTGCATTCAGCAGCTTTATACATCCAAAAAACAGAAAATAGTCAACTAGTCACCTAAATCTGAAAATGTCGCCATCTGACCATCCGCCTCATAACCATGTTGAAGTATTGGTATCAGACAGGGATTGTCTTCGGCATGGAAGACTACCAGTGTTTGCTGGTTCATATAGGTAACTTGGAGAATGGAGATCAGAAAGATAATAATCAAAATACTCAAAGTGCCCGTAAGCTGTTTTTATTCCACTTGCTCCAGCAAACTAAATAATTAAAAAAAGAACCTTCCTAAAACGATGCAGTGAACTATGCTGATAGGAGCATGTTCCAGGAACTCTTGTAAGTGCAACTCAATGGTGTTTTGAGCTAAATGCCTATATTAGCATTCTGACATCAAGATGTATAGCAGTTAATATTTAGCAGGTTCACCTTCTTAGTTTAGCCTGTTAGCATGCTAACGTTTGGTCATCAACCAACCTGCTAATGTTATCAATGCAAACAAAGCTGCTCGCTGGCGTTTTTTAAGCTCATCCTCGAAACTGGCTGTGATTCTAAAATTCGTCATCAGCTCATACAAAATGATGATTCAGTACACCTGTTTCATAGAACTAAACAGAAAACACTGTGTACCCACAGCTACTACGTGTGACCTCATGCACAAGCAGATGCTGTCATACACCCAGTTGTGCATACAAATGTTTGGTTCTGTTGCTAGGCTTTTATTTTGGCCAGACATCTTACATGAGCTTCCTCGTCTGACAGTGAGTGAGTCATCTGGTCAGACTGCAGTTCCCATGCTTGACTTCTACGCACAATTATAGTGAGATGGTGTGTGTGTGTGTGTGGGCTATAAGCAGGGTGTTAAAGTCCAGAATTGTAAACTAATATCTCATGGTGACTTTTTAAGCAAACAGTGTGGATGTATTGGAAATGTGTTAGCATGCCAACAAACTCTTGACTTTACAACTCTGTGTAAAATCAATACTGACAACCTTGCAATGTAGCTGAGCTTGTTAGTGAGACATTCTTTGAAAGACTTTCATCACATGCTCATTGTGGTGTTCACTATCCGTTTTTAATGCACGCATTTATTCAGGTTAACCACATTCTCTTCACTTGGCTTCCGCAAGCTATTTTTCATGCCTGACTTGCGGCTGCTGTGTTGTAAGGGTGTGTACTGTGCCTTTTGCAGGTGGTGACTGAGAGACCAAGATTAAAAACCAACCCAGCAACACTCCCTCATGATGAACACACCCACAACTTTACGCCAAAACAAGCACGAAGGGGTGTGTTTTGTGTGTCCAAAGGCTTCAGATTTACTCCTTTGTGTTTGTTCATTATTCTTCATATGGTCAATGAATAGTTTGATCATACATTAGGACCTGACAGCACATTTTGGCCTCTGAATGTCCTGAACTTTGATGCGATGAAGTTTTAATACAATACTGTAACCCCCTCTAGCATGTTCAAGTGAAACTACATTGAAAATGGATTTAGTGGGCTACTTTGTGCCATTGAAAAGGTTAACATACACTAGATTTACACAAAGGGCAGAGTAGTTTTTAATACAATATTGTACATATAGGTCTTAATATGACTATTGTACTACAGTCATTGATTAAAAGCTCTTCTCACGGATACAAGTCTAACTAGTCACACTGTGCTCATGTTTGACTTAAGTCTGAACATTCCTGTAGCAATCAAAGGATCATGTTCTCAGTTGTAAGAAATATCTTACAATTACAGGAACTAGCTGTTTATTCATAGCTACAGAATGCATATGAGTGTTACATTTGAACTGTACTAAGATACATTATAATGTGCTATAATTTATTTGGAGGTAATGAATGGCAGTGGACTCAGGAAGTTTCATGTGCAGAGGCAACAAAAAAAGAAGCTGTATGCAGAGTGCAGAAAGTTGTGACATATTTAGGGTGCAGAGAGGGCACTTCACCACATTATGTCCACTGGAAGGCCACCCTAGAGGCACTTTATCATGTTTTACCTACCGCAGGGGCTTCCAAGACGGCATTTCATGATGTTTTTGTCCAACATGGGGAGGTACCAGTGTTAGTTACCCAAAAGAGCCTTGAAGCACCATTTAAACACGATTGGTCGGCCTTGATTTCAACCAACATGATGTGGTTTATTCTTTTTTTTTTTTTTTAAATAAAAGAGTCACTGTCCCATGATGTTTGCAAAGATGTCACAACCTGCGGGATATTCTGACAAGAATGTGCTCCACCCAAAGATGATGCACATCAGATATGAAGGTGACTGGATCAACAATCTAAGAGGATTTGCAAAAGCCATTCTCTGGAAATTTTACAGATAGTTTAGTACCGTGCTAAAATGGAAAGAGTTGTGGATAATGATCAATGACCACTCCTGTGTTATCGATTTGTTGCATTATCAAGTACAGACAACGTTATGATAAGCACCTAAGCATCTGCATTTAAACAAAGGAGAAACACAGGTAAATTACCTCAAGACATGGGAGGCCGGAGCTGTCCAACAGGTTTCAACATCTATAGGCAAGGCTGTTAAAACAGCAAAGGAAAGGAGGCCCTTCAACACCTGACAAGTGGAATGCCCTGTTTTGGAACTGAAATCTCCATTAAGGGCCTTTGGCTGTAAATATTTACAAAACCATAAAAGAACACCTTTATGTGCTAGCAACCTACCACACTCCAAAAGCTGCTCTGCCTGAGGAACATGACAGAGTGGCACTCAAGGTGTCGACCTGACCCCAGACCCCAATTGGAGCACTAGTGAAATGTGCTGAAAAATGACGGCCCATGAAGGCCCGACCATGTATCAGACTTGGATCTTCCAACAATGCCAGGACCAAGAAAGTGTACAGTGCTTTAGCATGGTACCGAACGCTCACACTAGTCAAACAAACTGGACTTTGGGGGTCATACGTGCTTGGGCATGCTACGGATTGCCCAGAGTGCACCCTTAGTTACAATGAAAGTCAATAAGAGCACCCTTCAACCTGCCCATCTTCAACCTCTGTAGTCATTAATTAACTCACAGTAGAAACTCCATTAAAATGTTCGCAACACTTCGCATATTTTTTTCCTTGAAGGTTGAGCCAGTAATGCAGTTTAGCTCCACGTGATTATTGATACTCCTTCAGCGGCTGTCTCATACTTGATATGCAGTCAAAAAAAGCGGATACCAACTGTTACAGTATGGACTATTAGCAGATGTGGAAGAATATTCAGGACTGCAAGGTAAAAAATCTTCACCTTATTAAAATGTGTTGTACCGTGAACAGTATCTGTTGCGCCACAAATATAAATTTGTATCAGCTTAATGTCCCATGAATCTGACATGCAGTTGCTAGACTGTGTGTCTCTTCGACCTTTGACCTGACATGTCTTCCAAAAAGAAGTCCTCAAGACTGAGTCCTTCAGTTTGTTTCTGTACTGTAACACCAAGAGGACAGGAATGTTGTAAGTGGTGCCTTAAATGACACAATGCATACCAGTCATGAAATACATACAGTATAAAGCCAGTGCACAAACTCTTGATCATTCACTGCAAAGTGTAACATTTCCCTCTCTGCACAGCTACTCATTCATGCAGTATAAAGAAGTGACCACACCTAGTTTGCATGTCCTGCAGAGATACAAAAAAAAGCCTACTAAGTACGTTACACCACATTCTATCTGTTAAGATAAAAAATGTAATCGCTTCGTAGGATGGTTCTCAAAGATTGTTTTCATTCCAGTTAAGTTTTTTAAATTCTTTGACACATTTTGGGGCAAAAGTTTGCTACACACATTCAACTGTAACCTGCATTCTGTTATGTCATCAAGTTTTCAGGTTTCCAACTATACTGAAAATTAAAAACTTGGAACATGAAGGGCAGAGCTGGAGGTGGTGACACTGTCACTGACTTTCCTTTTCGGAGGCGTATTTGGACTCTTTGCCTCTTAAGAAAAGTGCTCACTGAAGGCTTGATGACTATTATTACTTTACTTTTCGCTGTCACTTTCAAGTTTCAAAAAACAACAATAATGATTTGCTGAAAAAGGTCGAAAGAGGTTTCCATGTAAATGTATATTTAAATAAAAAATGAGTTAAATAAAAAGAGTAGAGAAGTATCTGTTGTTCCTCTTAGTCTTTGTAAATACAATTTTGTCTCACCATTTTTTCACTTTCTGACAAGATTCAGAAGTCAGTAATTTGCTTACTTTGATTTGATTCATAGAAATAACATGGTTCACTATGTGTGTGTGTGTGTGTGTGTGTGAGAGAGAGAGTGAGAGAGCGAGAGCGGCCATCATGAAGCAAACGATTATTCCAGGCAGTTCACATTCCCATTAGAAATAATGCAAACACATTAACAGATGGACGCAGCATTGTTCCACACTGCATGAACTTACAACCCTCACTCTGCCCCAGCTGCTGACACACATGCCCACCTTTTAAATATTATTACTCTAGATTCATAAACCTATGCAAAAACACAATCATGTCTTACATCTGGTAACATGAACTTTAACTTGTTGAAGGAGGTACTGCGTGATAAGTTGCTTGAGATTGTCTGGACTTGATCTATGACTGCCATGACTGGTAAAATATCAGACAAGCACAGACAGCGCTCACAACGATTGTTATCTGTGTCGACCCATTCTTCAGGTCACGGTATCCACAAGATCTTCTCCCAATTACCGTCTTCCCTCTTCCAGTGAAGTCTAAGCACACTCATGTCATGCCAGATTTGAATGAATATGCTCAATAATGACGATGTTCTTTCCAGCTGATGGTTGACCTCACCCTGCCTGCTGATTGCTATTTTGTGGTGGCATCATGTGGCACTCAGGTATGTTGCTCTTAAAGTCTGGCACAGCGTGAGAAAGCAAGGGAGAAAGATATAGGTGTGTGTGTGTGTGTGTGTGTGTGTGTGTACGTGCGCGTGTATGTTGATAAATAAAAGGTCAAACTATTCTCAGTTTCTCACAGAGCACTGTGCATGCCTTTAAAGTCAGTAAGAGGTAAAACTGGCACATAAATTCTCTGCGAATAGCTGGTAGACAGTAGAAACTTGAGCTTTAGAGTAAAGTTCCACACCATAGTAGAAATTAAAGGCATGTACATGTGAAAAGTTGGGGAAGAATGAAAAAGAATGCAGGCCTCACCTACACCAAAGGTGCAGAGGGACGAAACAGGAGCGGCAGCGTTTGAGTGTGGAACAACTGGGTGTGGAGAAACATATCAAGCGAGAAAAAAAAAACAGCCACTGGATCTGTAACGCTCACCGCTGATTTGTGTGAAAGATTGTTTTCACACAAAGAATATGGATGCTCCAACAAGACAGAACAAAATGGACTATAGTTTTAAGCCTGAAGCATTTGATTTTATGTGGCATCATACTGGCAGCATGAAAGACATTTGTTTTGCTGTCTGGTATAACAGGACTTTAAAGGGACGTTATTCTGCCTGAGGCACGTGGTTGAATAAACTTTAACAATAGCTTATGCTTGTAGTTTAACCCCTTGTTTGTACTGAACCAGGCTTGGCTGTGTGACAGTATGGTGACTAGAAAACTACTGATTCCTATGGCTTAAAACGTCAAGAGTTCAGTTGACTTTGCGAGACAGAGCTGATGTTACAGTGAAAGTCTACATGTTTTTCATTTATCCATTTAGAGCTTGAAAGTGAAGCAAGTTCATTCTGGGTTGCTAGTTTTTGCACTTTCTATTTTTTGTTGCTGTGACAGATGGTGAAAATCTGGAGGTGCGCACGCAATCAAACAACATATTTAATAACTCGTTGGCTGGAGTTAGCATTGAACAACTTCCGAGCTAACATCCCCGTTTGAATACACCCTTTCTGTTCCACTTTCAGCTTCAGACTGAATTGTCTCCAAGTTGTGTGTTGTTATTTTTTCTGAATTAATGTATGCCGAACGTATTGCATCAATATAGCATTGTATCCAACAGTAAGGGTAGCTAGTGTGAGTATTGCTAATGTTAACTATCTGCTGTCTTAAGTTATCAGACTGACTGAAAGCAAGCATAATTAGTAGAAACTGATTGTCTCCTCAGGATCTCAGGATTCCTCTGAATTGTTATGTCTATGAGACCATACAGGTTATATGGGGTAGTAGTGCTTCATCTCTTTGTCAGTAAAGGGGTTGGACAGGGTGGGTTACTGCGTCCATTCTCGTTCAACTTGTATGCGGATGACTTGTTTGGTCAGTCAAATGCTTCAAACACAGACTGGATACAAGCATCTGTTTTGACAATGTTTTTTTTACACAAGCAAAAGCAGCAATAACATTAAAAAGGAAATCTACATGAACAACATTAGCAGCAGCACGTACATATTAGAAGTTAAATGACTCATTATACAGAATGACATCTTGCAGTGGTTTAGTATTAGTAACCTATGATCTTCCTTGATCACTATTATTATTATTATTATTATTATGATTATTATTATGCATTTAGTAATACTTAATACTGTAGCTTAAGATGTAGCAAACAACAAACGTGTCTGTTGAAGTAAATGTTTATCTACCCTCTCGATGAAGTTACATAGTGCAGAAACAAGTAAAAGGGAGACACCGTTCACCCTGTTACAAGACACTGTACCATCAAAATTAGATTATAAAGCTGGTAGTTTAGGGGGGGAACCACATACTGTTGCTTTAATTTTTTTACAACAATTGATGGATAAAGAGTCAAATGAATAAAGATAAACTTTAGAGCACTAACAGCCCAGTGGATTATTATTCAACTTTCAGTAATATTTTCTGTTGCTACAATAAAGGACAATAAGTTAACTCATCTGCCTGCTGTAGACCTATTTTGTTTACATTTGGTTTGGATCTGTTGGAGGAAGTGAGTTACGCCCCTAACAAGTTCAACACTATGAAGAGAGGGGAAAGTAGTGTACAGTCAGTAAGAAACTCGGTTTAACTTGCAAATATATGAAATTGTAGCTGATTTCTTTTTGCTGCTGATGTGGTAGGTTTGAAGGAGAACAGAATGGTGTGAAAATGTGTGCACTGCAGCCTGGCTGCTCTGGTTGTGTACTGCAGCTGAGACTAGAACCACTTAGGAAATCTTTACAGATGGAGGACTGATTAAAGAACAACTCCTTTGAGGGGAAAAGGGAGTTATTTATAAACAGGTGAAATGGTCCGAGTTTTGCATATGTCATATGGGTTATACACTTCTTCATGCTTAAACATTGTGTGTGAGCGTATTTTATGCTCAAGTCTACTGTGAAACTATTTAAGTGCACTACATCAGGTATTTGTTTGGTTATTGAGAGGTAGTAATGCTGACTACAGTACATTTTCAGATTATTGAACTGTAACTCATTCACTCATTCATTTTGACACTGGTCCAATATTCATTTCACTACCCTGTTACAACCAAGCAGCCTACAGGGGTTATACACTGAATGAACACACTACATGATCAAAACTTTTACTCCATTTCTTCACCACTCACTCCTCAGCTTGTCCCAGCGCAGGGTGTGGCAAGGCTTATCTTTCGACAATCCCTCCTTACCTGTTTTACAGGATCGGCCACTCCTGTCATTCAGAGCCAGAGGCATGTAGGCTGAAGTGGAGGGGAGGCTGGACAGCAAAAGTGAGAGTACAGGTTGAAGTGGCCGAGGAGTCTCCTCCCACTCGCTCAGCTCAGGCATAAAAGCCGGCAGAGACTGCAGTTAGACACTCAGAGGGATTTGGCTCTCCTTTTGAAGCATTCACATCTTCAGTTCTCCTCAGCTCAGAGTTGACCACCTACACAGCTGCAAACAAAATGTATACTCAAGGAAGGAAGGCCATGTCTGTCAGCTCTAGCAGCAGCGGCATCAGGAGGTCCACCGGAGGCGCAGGAGTAGGAGGCAGCAGCTTCTCCATCCAGAGATCCTATGGTGCTGGTGGCCTTGGTGCTGGTTATGGGTCTGGTGGCAGCTTCAGTGCCGGCTCTGGTGCTGGCTTTGGTATGGCCAGCTCTGGCTATGGCTTTTCTTCTAGCCAAACAGGAGGCGCTTTCATCGCTCCAACCATCACATCTGTCCAGGTCAACAAGAGCCTGCTGGCCCCTCTGAACCTGGAGATCGACCCCCACATCCACGGTGTCCGCACCCAGGAGAAGGAGCAGATCAAGACCCTCAACAACCGCTTCGCCTCCTTCATTGACAAGGTTGGTTCCTGTTACTATGTACAATTTAGTGTAGGCCACAGGGTCTTCCTTGGCTTATTCTGTCATTTACCTGTAATTTAAAAGAAAAGACTTGATAGTTCAAGGTTTTGTGTCTAGTATAGTAACAGCAACCTGCATAAGGAATCTGCTGAGCACTGCTCACTACATGCAAACTTGTTCTTTTTACTGGCCAAGCTGACCAAGCAAGGAAGCTTTGAATCTTATCTCTGTGATGTGATGTATCAATGAGTTACAGCTGCTAGGAATAGGAAAGCTTATAAAAACCCCAAAGTCTGACCCTGTCTTACTTCAACAAAAATCTACCTAAGGTGACAGTTGGCCTGTAGCCCTGTGTGAACCTGTGGCAGCCTCTCTGCCCACTATTTAAATATGGGTGGGGTTTATATTCCAGTGACTTGCCATTCCCTTACCTGGCAAGAGAAAATAGGGATCTACTGTGTCTGCACTCTGCCCACACAGTCCAAAGTCTGTCATTTGCACATTGCACTTATCACCTGGTTGTTAGGGACGACTGGAATGCTACTTTCACTTGTTTCCTATCCTATGATCGGGCATCTGTATTGACACTTGCATGCGAGCTATATGTAGAGTGAGACTCTCTGAACATCTCTATAAGATGGCACTCTGACAAAAACTCACAAAACAAAGCCCTCATGCCTCGTTACTTCCCTGCTTTGTCGTCTGTGGTTAATCTGCCACACCTAGTTTTTTTTTTATGGCTAGTCTGACTGTGTGGCCTTCATAGTCCAACAGAGAATGCAGGATGAGTCATAGCCAAAGAAGAGATAGATCAGATAAAGCACTTAAAGCCGCATACACATCTGAACAGAACACACTATGTTATCTGTTTTAAGTAGGACAAACTGAAGATAGTAGTGTTAAAAAAATGCTAAAAACAGCCTGCACGCAAAGATATGTCGCTGTGCATTACAATTGTTGTGACTAGGGTGTGGCAATTTGATTATGCAGCTAACTTATCAGTCCTGCAGTTGAGGTGAAGCATTCCTGACACCCTGTATCACCATGACACACCCTTTGAAATCCTTTTGTAATCCCTCCATAAAAAAAATGATATGAACTATGAACACTATTGAGCTCAAAAACAATTCAGGAAGAGCATCAAAGTGTCACCAGCGAAACTTCATTCAAAGACTAACACAAACTAAAACATGCCGCTTGTCTAATTATCTGTCCTGGTTTTGTGTCTCCACAGGTTCGTTTCCTGGAGCAGCAGAACAAGATGCTGGAGACAAAATGGAGCCTCCTGCAGGACCAGACCACCACCCGCTCCAACATCGACGGCATGTTCGAGGCCTACATCGCCAACCTGCGCAGACAGCTTGATGGACTGGGCAATGAGAAGGTCAAGCTGGAGGGAGAGCTGAGGAACATGCAGGGCCTGGTTGAAGACTTCAAGACAAAGTGAGTGTTTTCACCACATGGTCACTATTCATCACATACACCCAACACAGTTTGGAGATGTACTGATGAAACTGCCTTGCGTTCCAACAGGTACGAGGATGAAATCAACAAGCGTGCAGCTGCAGAGAATGAGTTTGTGCTCCTCAAGAAGGATGTTGATGCTGCCTACATGAACAAGGTTGAGCTGGAAGCCAGGGTTGACGCTCTTCAGGATGAGATCAACTTCCTCAGGGCCGTCTATGAGGCTGTACGTATCCATAATTTTTAAATCAACCTACTTCACAAAAGTATAATCCCCTTATTGTATGAATCAACTAAAAAGGATTAGAATTTACATTTTGTGTATCAAATCCTTGCTTCTGTAGGAGCTGCGTGAGCTCCAGGGCCAGATCAAGGACACCTCCGTCATTGTGGAGATGGACAACAGCCGTAACCTGGACATGGATTCTATTGTTGCTGAAGTGCGCGCCCAGTACGAGGACATCGCCAACCGCAGCAGAGCTGAGGCTGAGTCATGGTACAAGCAGAAGGTGAGTGGAAAGCAAAGCCAAGGTTTATCCCCTATAACTTTTTATACCTTTCCAAACACTGGATATCATGTTCTTTACAAACTTTGTCGTATTTTTCCTAACAGTACGAGGAGATGCAGAGCTCTGCCGGACAGTATGGGGATGACCTGCGCACAACCAAGGCTGAGATCGCTGAGTTGAACCGCATGATCGCCCGTCTTCAGAATGAGATTGAGGCTGTCAAGGGACAGGTATTTCTCAAACTTCTCATGGATAATGCTCCATTATTATATTATATATATAATATTTAAAAAGATTTGCAGTTATTAATCAGTCTGTAACATCATTCTCAACAGAGGGCCAGCCTTGAGGCCCAGATTGCAGAGGCTGAGGAACGTGGTGAGCTGGCAGTGAAGGACGCCAAGCTCCGCATCAGGGACCTGGAGGATGCCCTCCAGAGAGCCAAGCAGGACATGGCCCGCCAGGTGCGCGAATACCAGGAGCTGATGAACGTCAAGCTGGCCCTGGACATTGAAATCGCCACCTACAGGAAGCTGCTGGAAGGAGAGGAGACCAGACTGGCCAGCGGAGGTGCCAGCGCAACCATCCACGTGCAGCAGAGCTCTGGAGGTGGTGGTAAGTGCCAGATTTTGTATGTAATCATCCTAAACGTGAACCCACAGACAACACTGATACTTACCTGTACCTTCTTTTCTGCTCCAGGAATGCTCCAGTCCAGCGGTGGATTCGGCTACGGTGGTGGAAGCGGCAGCTACAGTTCCGGAAGCTATGGTGGTGGTGCCACTGTCACCAAGTCCACAGTCACATCATCAATGCGTTCTGCCAGATATTAAAAGGAGAGCCACCCCTCTTTTCCTTCAGAAACTCTTGAATTTGATCTAAATCTATACTTTTTCATGGTGCTACATAACACTGTTAAGAAAGTTCAAAAGGAGAGCTGAATTTCGCAGATAATAGAGTCCTAAAATCTGAGAGTTTCTGAGGGCAAGCATTGCCTTAAAAACACAATGGCCAGGTCAGTTAACAAGGCAATATTTTTTCTTTCAACTACACTGCACAACTAAGAAATAAGAAAAAAAAGGAACACACAGACAGAGTGTTAAAACTGGGCAAGGAAACATTTGAAACTCTGTAGCCTATCTTGTCAACTTAGAAATGTTTTTTTACTTTAGTGCACTGATAAACTGCTCTGAAATAAGATCCTGCAGCTGAAGGGCAGGATGATTTTTTAAGTTGATCTCTGTAGTCCTGCATGTGAACGTTGATATTAGTAAGGAGAGCAAATCCATGACCAAATCTGATCACTGGAGAAATTGTCATTTTAATTCACAAATGTGAAATGTGTGATTTCACATGTTTACGGTTTGCCGCTGAACTGATTGGCCAGTGGCATGCTCTTTTTACTGTTCTACCAAGTGTATCCTTGTTCAGTTTTGCCTTTCATCACCTTCAAGATAAAACGATGTTGTAACCAGATTTGTTTTGTAAAAGCCAACTGTGCATCATGGCGGCTGAATGTTTGCAGCAAATTACATCAGTGACATCTGAATGAAATAAATCTGAGAACCAAAATGATTGCCTCTCTCTCTCTCTCATTATTTTTTGATAAATTAATGTAAAATGAATGTAAAAGAGCAAAATCAAACACTGAGATTTCACATGGGGGCAGTGCGGGGCCACTTTTCTATGACACACTTCCACCTTGGTTATTCAGTCTGCAAGATATGCATCTTCAATTTGCCAAATCAGCATGGTTATTCCTAGTGAATATCAACATATGCCTAAATATTGTGGACTAAATGTTAAATTTTTTTAAACATTTTGAATGAGATGTGATTAGAGGATGTGGGATCAAAGATGATAGATCTGGTAATGAAAAAACAAAAAACAAAACATGACTCTTAACAGTGAGGTGAACTTATCGCAGCTCTGGTGTCCAAATCAGTAATGCAAAAATGAAAGATCAACAGCAAAATAAACTCCAGAAATATATGAAAAAAAACATGATTTTCTTTAAGTTAACTGACAGAACAAGCAAATCTCTGAGCCGCTTGCAGGTTCATCCGACTGTATTCAATCATGAAGAGAATTCAGAGGCCTACCTGCATATCCAAGGCCAAGCCAAGTGCATGTGTACTGTTACTGTAGGCTGCCAAGATAGAGTCAGCACAGAGGTGGACAAACACAGCCAGGAGGACATATGGAATAAGTGCGATTCCACCCTCGACCACCGACACAAGCCAGGGTCTAAAATTCTTACATCTTTTTGTGCTATGGCCTCAGTCACGTGTGTTGATTTTACTGCATTATCATCTGGATACACAGTGGTGTATTTTTAAGCATTCTCAGGATCTGTTTTGGCAGGTTAACAAGAACATTAATTCTATCATCCTCACCTAAGGCTGAAAGTGCTGGCAGAACTCACATTTTGAATTTGGTCCCAGTAGAATTAAAGTTGAGTCATAATTGATCCAAGGCACACGTCAAACCCTTAAGTTGTAACGACTCACGTTCCAAGAAAACCAGTTACATCACCATTTTGACGAATATAATTACAGGTGATTCATCTTTTCTCCATAACTAGGAGATTACGCTTCCTGTTGCTACAAATCCTGCATTAATCCTCGCGGACGAACAGGCAATCTGAGCTCAAACATGAACTTATTATCACTTGTCAAGGCACGTGGATCAGTAACTGTTCATGCTTCCGACGATTTGGGCGAATAAGATGCACTCGCTGCAGAAAAAGAGGCTGTAATTAAAACATGTGTAATTGAGCACGGTTACCTCTGTAATGTTGAGGTGGACAGCATAAAGGCCGGAACAGTAACAGTTTTTCCCTGAAGTGGATCACTGGTCTCATTGTTTTCTGTGTCAGCAGACATATATCTCATAAAACAGGTAATGTGCCCCTTTATAACAGAGTAAGAGCACTACAGGAGAGAATTAACTCATGGGACAAGACACTAAAGCTTCAGTCAAGTTTTTAAACTTGATTTTCCTGATTTACCAGAAACTGCACATTTGGTGCTTGGCCCCTTCAAGGCCGTCCTCTATCATGTTGTAGCTGGACATGAGGCTGCGCTCTCTGATTTAGAGGATACTCTGAAAGACACAGTGCAGGAAGACAGGAAATGGTCCGTGCAATGTACCAACATACCACAGGTGGAGGTGAATTATATGTAACCTTGTGAACCATGTTTTGATATGTGTACAGTGTCAAATGCAAGACAAATAAAGAACGCATGGACATATTTCTTTCGGAGGAAACAGAAGGCATTTTTGTGCTTACCCTTAATGTGTCATCGTCAAGTAATAATGCCAGAATGCCTAAATATTGCTCTATTTACTTCATGTGAAAGTGACACTATACTGTCATACAAAAGAAATAGATTAAAAGCACTATAGTTTGTTAGAATGCAGCAAAAGCATCAAGCTAATACAATAACTCATAAAGTAAGTATTAAAAAAATAGATTAATAAAGAAAATAGATTAAAAAGATAAAAAAAACTTCTTACTGCAGGCTAAAATTCAGTTAAGATTTTTTTCTTTGTTTAGATTTGTGCTTTTAACTTGCTCAATAAACTATGCATACTTGCAGTACTTTAGCCTGTGCATTTAAGATAGATGAGCTAATATATGTGCAAAGACTAATTATTCTGGCACTTTACATAGCAGTTGTCAACTCTAATTTTATATGTATCAGGTTTTAAGAAAACGCACTTGTGAGCCCGAACATCTTGATCACTGCACAGCAGAGAAAAGTTAATTAGGAGGCTGATCCTTCCAAAGAAAATGACCTTTGTTTTCTTTGCCCTTACTGCTGCGTGAAGAAGCACAATAATGAGCTATTGATTGAAGGGGGGGCTTCTCCGCAGGAATGGAAGAAATCCTCAGGAGCGATTGAAAAGACTGACCTTACCCTTAACCCCAGCCCAGCACCATGATCAATAAACATTACACCTTCTACAAACCCCGACACCTCGATCAATACTAGTGAATATCAGCAGACACAGCGGGGAACACTGATGAGCAGCGTGCTGCATTTGGAGTGGGTAAGGGTCAAATCACTTAGTGACTTTGACAGGTTGTAATGAGGTGTGTGTGTGTGTGTGTCTTCTTATACCTGCTACAAAGTGAGGACTGGAACTTTTAACTCTAGAGTGAAGACGTTTGTGGAAAGTGAAGACATTTTCGCTCACAGCTTCACCCAATTCACACCTGTTCATGCATCAACTTTTTTAAGGGTTACTTACTGATTCCTCCAACTACTATTACTATTCCTGTGAAAGTTAACATGATGCTGCTGTGTTCACACGCTCTGAGGTTAGTAAACACAAGGGGTTTTGTGCATGTCATTGAAAGCACTCCACCTTGAGCAAACTTTTCGAAAACAAATATTTGCTGTTGTGCTTTCCACCAGACACCTCTGCAGCTATCACTATAATGAGGAGGAGATCTTCTACATATGCCATCTGCCATGTTTTGGAATCTTCTGGAACTACTGTATCAATAACCATCAAGTCAGCATGTGCAGACAGTGCATACATAATTCAAAGAAAGAAAGGGGGACCATAATCCTGCAAAGTGACTATTTTGGCCACTTGGGGGCACCAGAAACAAGTTGGAAAAAATGAATATAACTGTGTTGATATGGCAGAGTTGTTATCAAGCAGTTGCTTATTTAGCATCCAGCAGCAACACAGTTACATTTTTCATTTGGAGGCGTGTTTATGTCCACCTGGAGATTGTAAGTCCAAAATGTACTCTTTCGAAGCTCCATTGTTGTCTCTACCAACTCCTGAGGCAAACATTTGGCTCTCTATCTGCTACATTCATGCTCAAACAAATGATCACAGCCTACAATTTCACCATCTAGATGATGGATTAATACAGAGAGGAACATTTCGAAGCTCTTGAACACTCAACAGGTGACACAGGTGTCATGTCATGTCTGACTAGACCTCTTCTCTGTGCAGCCTTGTACAGTCTGCACTTGATTATCATCTCTCTCAGTCTCTTGTTGGTTTTGCGGCATCTGTGAGGGTAAAACAAATTATTGTAGTGCCCAGTCATTCAGCTTAGTCTTTAACGCAACTCATGTGATGGCTTCCACTATTTTGCACTCATGTCTGTCCAGGCTCAGCAGAGTTGAATATTTTTCTTTAAATCGAACAGTCAGCTTAAAATGTTGCTAATATGATATGACAGAGCTCTTATTTAAGTATCATTCTATGTAGTCTGGTAAAATCAACTAATGTTAGGCTACAAACTAACTACATCACAAATGCAAGACTTCAACATCACCGCCACTAAGTTACTTGCAACATTATGCTAAACACGCTTTACTGTCAATTGATCAATGTAGAAATTGGACAGTTAAAATAGTTTGAAACTTGAGTCTGTCTTAAATGGTGGACTAGTGAGTAGATGCGTCTCTCTCATTTGGCCACTTGTTAGCTACCACTTTTTAATGACACATTAAAAAATCACAGGTGGGGTATTTACTGATGTATTGTACGTCGTAGAACAAATCATGATACTCTCTTAATCAAGTCAACCACTGACCTGGGAAATGTCATGAGATTACTTTTGTTGTGAGTTGACACTATACAAATAAAGACTTACTGCTTGATTGACTATATTTCAGGCATCAAACTTTTTTCTTTTAAAAAAACGGGTGACTTCGAGATGAGGGAATTGGTATTGTAAAAGCGTTAAGTTAGAGGCCCTTTTCACGGCAGACACTTCAAAGCAGGAAAACAAAATTACATAGAAAAAAAGGATCTGAATCTGTGGTGAACAGCCAGAAACAAGGGGAATTCAATATGCAGTATCTTACAATACATGCATTTTAAAAGGATAAAACAAAAGAGCTTTAAAGAAATCAACCAGTTTAATTGCCACCATGCAGAGGCTACACAGTAACCCCATATGCAAACTCTCTCACACAACAAAAGACACTTTGACAAAGATGTGGTATCAAAGGAAATTGCTTTTCGGTCCCTTTTACAAATCCTGGACCTCAGGTGTGTTATTCCATTGCCTATTGGTACTGCAGAATGAGGGATTTGTGTAATGTCACAGTATATTAACCCACATAGTCAGCTGCCATGTGTTAGCGCTTCCATTCCGTGTCCTCCAGCTGATGTGTTGTAGCTCTTGTCCAGTGTTCAGACACTCCCGCTCTTAAACAGGGGGGAGATTTATAGTGATGTCAGTCGCGCGCTTGCAGCTTCGGCCTCAGTCGAGAGAAAATGTTAAGGATTTAGTTTTTTGCAGACGCACATATGTAGTTTAAAAGAAAAAAAATAATCAAATTGTTTTTTTCTAGTAAAACTGACATAAAAAGCCATCAGTCTTGGCGCATGCAGAGTGATACTTCTGTTGTCATTGTTGTCGCTCACCATAGAGCATGCGTTAAACAAGTATTTGCTTATGTGTCCTACAGCAATATTTCTCTGCTCCGCGGGCACTGGCTCTGTCCTCAGTGACAAGTCGGTGTGTTTGAGCGATGGTGCTCTGAGGCGGGACGGACAGACGTGTGGAGATATATCACCTATGCCAGGGCTCCGACACCAACCTATTCTGCCAGTAGGAAATGATAGATGCCTGGGCTAATTTTAAACTCTGTGAACTAAATTCCTTTTACCAGAGGCGGTGATGGGTAACTGGGGCACAGCTGGAGGGTCCTGATAAGACCTGCGCTCACCTGTGTCTTCACGCCTTTCATGCCCTTTCAACTTCCACACACTGCAAAAGGTTTGATAATGACGAGCTGTTGATAAATGATCGACTTGAATCAAGAGTTGTTGGGGGTAGGCGCTTGTCTTGTCTTCGGCAATGGTACAGATGTCATTGAGGTAGGCCAGATGTCATGTCCAGCAGCTGGATAGGTCACTGAAAAGGTCACTGAAAAATGAAAGCTCAGTCATTATCTACACTCCCCCCATGCCGAAAACTGTGTAGTGCAGATTTAGAGCAACCAAAATGTTATCCGAGTATCAGTGGTGATGCAGTCCAGCATTTACCCTTTACTCACTGCACTTTTCACAGAGACCCTACAGTGCAACACCCCAGCACACTGCACTGCTACAGTTCTGTGTTCTCAAGGACCTACTAACAAGACAAATTCATTTAATTGGATTACACACAAGCAAAGATGTTTGGAGAGGATAAAGCGGCCTCACTGCTGTCACCACAGTATAGCAGATATCAGCCACATTCACTTTCTAGAGCTGACTCAGCATTTGCTATAGCCTATACAGATGCACCTTATCTTTTTACTAATGACGCTGCAGTGTGTCATGCCCCTTTATTTCTTGTTTTTTATAGTGAACTGAAATTGATATTCTGTCTTTTTGTAATCATGATTGTAATATTAATATTGGAGTTAAGCTAGTGCCTGTCATCTCAGCAACATCAGCAATGCTTTCTTCATAGAATTTAAAATGTAAGAAAGAAATTGAATTATTAAACTTTTATTTACCTTAATTGAATTGTGTTTTGTGAGCAAGCTCATATTAAAGCATTCTTAGCTACAGCAATTTAGGAAGTGGTAAGTTTAAGCCTTTCAATGCATATCGTTATAAACATTAGATTTGACTACCATTAAAAATCTCCCTAATACAAGTTTGTGCAACAAAAAGTTTAAAAGCAGTGTGTATCAATGTGTTATGCCTTGGGACCCCATGGATAGTGGCTATCTGGACTCATTATCAGACAAATCAATGGTGGCTGCTGATGTTGATTGGTGTCTTTGACTTGGCAATCTATTGCATGAAAGTCTCTATTGACACCAAGCCACAGTGGTAACAGACTGTGCATAAGAAGCTGAGTGCAGAGAAAACAATAGGAAAGGAAATTCTACTCCGTTCACTTTTCATGAAATCTTAGTTTAGAGAGAGTGACAGAATTGCGAGACATGTGACAGGACAGTGTTGAATCCCTTTTATTGTATTCTGTAAAATAAATGAAAAGTTGTCACTCATGGTGCCTGTGAGGTTTTCGTTGTGGGCAAACTACAAACTACATTCATCTACCGACCAGACTGAGGCCTTATGTTGCAGTTAAAGTTGCAATATGTTATACTTTTAGTTTAAAACACACTAAAAAACTGACCAGCAGTGTGTAAAGGAATGACAGTTTTGCCATTATGTCAAAGACATCTATTTTATGTATTATAGATATCTAATGATATGTGGAATGTATTTCTGTATATGTGTGTGTGTATATATATATGTATTTTATTCTATTTTTTTTCTTATCTTTGTATTGTGTTGTGTTTTGTGAGTGCTATGGACCTCTCACGAGATGTGTCCCTAATAAAGTTTGAATTGAAATTTAATTAATGAAGTTAGCATGCTAACCAGCCTGCCCTAGCCCTCCATTATGTTTCATAATACCAATTTGTAGCTCAAAAGGCAGTAGTCCTATGGTATAGTGCCAGAAATAGTCCCAGAGGTCCAAAGCTCTATGTAAACACTGTGTAGCTCTCCTCAGCCACTCTGTCTAGCTGCACAGCTAACTGAACTGAACTAACTACATTCATGTATGTGAAAAAGAGAATGAAGCTCACCCCTATTTTTTTAGGCGTAATGAATTTATCAGGTGGCCAATTCTTTCATATAGCACATGATTTTTGTTTTTAATGACAATCAATCATTAAAAACAAAAATCATCAACAACAAAAATGTGCTCTGGAACAGCAGAGTGCTTGAGCACCGTCATGACAGTAAGCCTGTATGATTTTACAATTTTGAAAAACAATAGGCACAATCAATTTGTTATTTCCAAGCAATCCTCGCTGTCTTATTTTAGGGGTAAGCGTCCTGGTAAGCAGGAAAACAAGTGACCCAGACATAATCTGCAATTATATTGTCTAGATAGTTTCCAGATCTGTCAGTGGCAATGAATTCCACAGCCCTGGCCTAAATTTAAATAATGAACCCTCCTTCCAGGTGTAATGAATACAGAACTGAGCATCAAAACATGAAGGATCTGCTCAGTGCACTTGCGTACTGAATTGGAAGAAACTGTTTCACAATCAAGCCCCAGGTGAGTCTAGTCTGTCGTGGTGATGGAGGATTTCTCCTGGAGTGGGCTGATGAAAACAGTCCCACTGTTCATTAAGGCACAGCAGTGATCGCGCTCTGTCCAGTTCCTCCCCGTGTCTGATCATCACAGCACAACCTCCCTGCTCGCAGCTGACTGGGGTTTTAAGGAGACGAATGAGCGCTGACCTTATCAGGTAATAGATATCCCATAGTGGAAGAGCGGGTAATTGGTCTGGGTTTTCATTTTGCCCTGTCTCCTGTAGGCCGTTTTTATGGCAACAGAGGGGAAAAATCTCCCCTGGTCATCACTTCATACACGCCCACACCACTGACAAACAAGGAGGGAATTTCACCAGGCTTCGCCCTCATTTGAAGGAGACAGATATGTGTCCTATAGATTGCATATGGGGCATGTTACATGTATGGCAGGTATATGCAGGAGCCGCTGAAAGCCTAAGGCCATGCTGAGACAGACAAAAGTGCTGCATCAAAAGGAGACTCATGACAGACGACAGACTCAGATTTTTAAACAAGTGCCATCCTGTTTCTTTTGCAGCGTTAATGCCTTCTAGTGGCTGGAGGGCGTCAGGCGGCACTACTTTATATTGGTAAGTAGTCCATGTACGGAGGAGTTCAGGGTAGATGAATGGGTCAACAAAATGTCAGTGATCTCCAATAAATGCTGTTTTAGGCATGACTAGGATTGTTCCATAACCTTAACCACGTGTTCATTATTGTAACCATGATGATGAAGCTCCACTCACCTTGATGAAGTAGTCATCTTAACCCAAACATGAATTCATTTAAAACCCAAACCATAAACTTAACTAGTTGTACTTGTGTCATTTATTCCTTCAAAAATACAATAATGTACCCAAGGGAAATAATCTATTCTTTAAAATGATTGTAAACTTTTTTTCATTTCATGATTCAATTGGAGCTGAAGACTCTTCCTACTTCTTCCTAAACCCCATCATACCTTGCTCAAATTATTGGCATGACTTCCACTGCATCCAGTCTCTTAACTGGAACCGGCATTTTTTCCATGGTAACAGGACACTTAATTCTCAGTCTTAAAGCGACTGTTGCTAACGTTTCTAACGCCTTGATGCTGGTGTGTCAATTATTATTATTCTTTGTCATTTAGGCCTCAAAACACTGAAAGTATCACCCATAATTGTTTACTCAGTAATCTCTCCAGTGACCTCCCCAGGAAACCTGTGGATCGCTGCAACAGAAACTTGATCCCGCAACAGTTTCCCCACAAACACTGCTGGATTCAGTCTCTGGCAACATTGCACATGGCTTGTCCACAACATTTAAGTTTGATCAGTAGTTTAAACCTGATTCAGTTATGTTGAAAAGTGCACATGTGATGTCAGAGTTTAGCTCTGTTACAGTAATAAAGCAGAAGTTTCCAGAGACAGATCTCCGCAGCTGTAAACCTGACTGAGTCAGTTAACCATACCAACTTTTAATGCTTTCTGGCTTCTCACAAAAGACACATTTCTAACCTTTGAAGCATTTCTAGCCCAGTCCCTGACTGTGATTGGTAGTAGGGGAACTGTGTAATATATGTACTTGCCTGTATAGTGTCCGCCCGGTAGAGTTCCTCTGATAAGCTGAACCTCCACGTGATCTGGACTTCCCCTCCAAAATCCCTCACAGTTGCCAGATTTTGCCTGAAGTGTGCCACTGTTGGCAACCTGATCATGGTGATTTTAAGATCTGGCTTTAAGATACATGTTAATCCAAGTAACTGCACCTCAAAAAAGCTGAGTTTGAGGCAAACAGTGCACTATTTTCTAAAAAAGAATTTATTCTATAGCCCAGGTTCCAACAAGAGAAAGCCAAATCTCATTGTATGGCATTAGTGAGGTCATGCAAGGCTAATAGAATGTCGGCTTCTATCAGATCATTCTGATTCATGACCCTGGGTCAAACCGAAAAACTTTACAGGAAACATTGTAACTGTGCTTTCACAGCAGTTTTTAAAGATTTACTCTGCAGCTCTCTATAAAGAACATACTGGTTTGAGCAATCTAAATTGAAAACTGCTGGAGGGGAAAATGATAGTGTGTCACAGGCAGGGAGATGCCAGCGATGGACGGAGGCCATAAAGAGGGAGCGACAGGCCAACGCATTGGCACCTATAAGGGAGAAATGACTACCCTCGGTCAGGAGGAAACAGAAGGGGGGGGGGGGAATTCACACACACGCACACACACACACACACACACACACAATCACACTCAGCTTAAAACTAAACTTTCCATGCTGATCCACTTTTTGAGATAAAAAAATGAATAAAAATAGGCAAAGTTTGATTTAGCCCAGCAACATACAGTAGATGTATCTCAGGAAAAGGAAAACGGTGGAGCCATTAATGTTCATAAAGTTATAATACACTGAAACTAATGAGCAGCAGATATGCAGGCGGGAGGATCACGAGAACAGACAGGTGATCTACAGAGAAATTCACTGATGACACCTAGTGGACAGGTGTGGTACAACCAAGACTGGAGATCCATGTCCAAACTGACTGAGTACAGTGTGTACTATACTTGTTATAGTATGTTGCTCCAAAGATTTAGCTGACCTTTTCTTGAGTTTCAGCTACCTTTTATCTCTAAATACTTAATTTGTCAATTTCCAGTGTAAATACACTGAGGCACAGAAGATTACATCTCTATTCCATAAATCTCTCCCCTGTTTCTTTAAAGGCATCCATTCATCACATCTAATATTGCGTCCAAAGCCGGAACCTCCCAGTTGAAATTTCCAACTTCTGATCTCAAAACATTCCAGGTGCACAACACAAGAAGTTCACAAAAAGCTGGCCGATCAAAACAAAATGAGAGAAGAGGGAAAATGACACATGAGTTAACATATGACATCATACATTATATTTTGTGGCAGTTTTTATACCCAGAAAAGCATCTAAATATTGCTTTCACTCCCCTAATACAAACAAGGTAGTCTACAAATACATCCTACTCTGCTCCCATGGCTGCTGGCATTGCTTTGCTTCAGACTTGAACAGTGGTCACTGGCTTGCCGCCTGTAACTCCACCACCACCCCCTCCATGTCCTGACATTAAAGTCAGTTGATAAACATGTCATATGTCAACCTGATATGTTGAAATGTCAATACAATATGTGGCCTATGACTTGTACAAATTTGAGTGTAATTGTGGTTTGCAGAAACATGAAGTGCTCACATTTTATCCCAGTAAAGAAAACATCACATGAAAAAGGTCAGTTCGACAAACGGCCTCTCCGTGGACACACTGTTCGTCTCTGCTACACGATCGGCTCAGATACGCTCGACTGCGGTGAACTGCTGTGTCTGAGGGGACCGAGTGCTGCTTTGTGATCAGCTACAAATATAGAAAATTCATTTGTTCCCCTCCAACCACAAAACATCAGTCATACAGACAGACCCAGTCCACCAGGAGTTCAGCAGCCTCTGGCCAACTTTCACTGAGGTCTCTACTTCATGAAAGGTGTAAAAAATAATTGCACTTTTCTCCCCACTTCCCCTACGACTCTGTGTGTGTGTGTGTGTGTGTGTGTGTATGAGTACACTTGACTCCAGCCATGAGTTGTGCTGGAAAATCGAAAACAGAAATTGATGTGCAGCACCAAAATCAACCTCAGCTGAAAGGTAGTAGCTCGGTGTAGTGTTGCCTACCCGATGTAGCACTGGAAGTAAGAAGGCACCTCACAGCTACATAACTCGTGCTTGTTCCTATTAAATCTTACCTTTGATGCTATTCCACTCTTGAACAAGTTTTCCAAAAAGATTTTAAAACACATACAAGTTATATCATAGCTATACAATTATAAATATGCACTCACAGAGTTTTTTTTAGGGGAAACACTTACTTGGATCCTTCATACCTTTCACTCGCTGTGCTCCCGGTCAATCAATCTCACAATTTCAAAGTTGTAATTATCTAATGGGTGTTTCCATGTCGGTAATGTGTTGTGTTACCTGGCAACCTAGAGAAGGCCTGTGCTACTGTGTTTTAATGGTGGTACTTGGAGAGCCTAATATTTTTTTTCAGGTGGTATATTATGTAAAATGTTTGAGAAACACTGGTCTAATCCATCAGTTCTAACACCATGCTGCCTGGGATTTGATCAGCTCTCCTGTCACATATCACAGGCAGAGAGGATTTGACAGTCAGTGTAATTGAACCTGAGGCTCGCTCACAACTACTCAGGCCAAATGTTTGACAAGATAGAAGGCTCAGATCAGCTCCAAACTAGCTGAAAATGAAAAGTACACACCTGAATGAATATCACTGATATTACATTAACTCTTTAAGTGGATCAAGTGGAAGATTGTATTTTAAACTATATTATGGACCAAATGCAGGTGAACTTCTTTAGCTCCAGATCACCGTCTCCTATCTAACCTAATTATCCCAGCATGCAAGGGTGAAGGTAATCTGGTCCTTATTGATCTGGGTTTACTGCTAATGCTGTGCTTTCACAGCAGCCGCCCCCCCCAATGGACTGCTGCTTTTTACTGGTTCCACTCCCTGCCACTTTGCATCTCAATGACAGCTATATAGATCACTCAATATACAACAAATGGTGCTGTGATTATTTCAGCTCATGGGGACTCATCTCAGTGGCTTATTAAGAGGCGCAACACAAGGCGCCCAAAGCACAGTCGTGTGTCTTATGAATAACCTCTAACTGAAAAAGACAGCATTTTAATTGCTACAGGATGGGCATCCTAACTGGCAGGTCTTGAATTTAAATGTAATTGTAATGTAGAGCATTGCATAATGATTCAGGTATTGCTGTGACTTTGAGTGTTTCAACTGAAGCAACAGTTCTATCAGAGCAAACTATTAGCGGACTAAAAGAAAAGTGAGCCTTCTGTCTATCTATCTAATGCTTATTTGCTTTCTCACTGAAAGTTACATGATAAGTTTGATATCATTTTTATCTCTGTGCACTGACTGTGGATCCAGAGCAATGAGGTAGTTAGCCTAGCTTAGCATGGACAGTCAGGAGTTTTCAAACTTTAAAAAGAGTTGTCAAGCTATTTGTTTCCCCAATCCTCAGGTCTGTATGATAATCTAAGATAAATAGCTGTTACCACCATCCTTATACCATTCATTAGGACAATTTTCTCATGTCAAAAGGCAAGTTTTTTTTTTTTTGTTTTTTTACAAAGCTTCAAATTATAGACAAGAACAACCAGGCACCAAAACAAGACTTTGTTTTTAGTTTACCGGTAAAGGAGAATCCGAGAAAAAATATATAAACAAACCATAAAGTAATGGTAGCTAGAACATAGCAAAAGCAGACAACTGACAAAGAGTGAGGGAAAAACATAGGCTTAAACACAGGGGGATTGATTAATAAAAAAAATACAGCTGAGCAGAATAAAGGGTGGGAACAAGACAAAGACAGGAAGTGGACAACACGTGAGGGATGATGAATTCTACAAAATAAAACAGGAAACATTTAAATCTAAGAACCAAAGCCATGGCACAAAGCAAATACGTGCTTTCCAAAGATGATTTTCAGAGATATTCCTGGAATAGCAGGTATCAGAAATGTTTAATCTTATTGTGAGACATTTTTTTTCTGTTGAACTATTATGTCAATCGTGACAGACAAGTGAATTATGGAAAGATAACAGTTTATTACAACAGATAATAGGTGAAAAGTCTTGGCTTGGAAGTTTTTGGTGCTTAGACTCTACAAGTACATTTTGTAATCAAGGGGCCAAGCAGCAAGATGAGTATCCCCATGGAGCCCAGACAACAGTGGTGGTGGTGAAGGCTGATGACTCTGCTGAGAGTGATGAGGCTGAAGCAGGCTGACGTGCAAAAACTAGACAAGGGACTAAACAACTTAGAGTTCAAAATGGGGGTTAGATATGATATGAACTTAGTCATTTATGGTTCACATTTTGTCATCATTTATAGTAGTATATTATATCAAATATCTATTGTTTTTAAAACAACATGAGTACAATGTGTTATCATCCGTTCCCACTTCCTCCCAGCATGAAGCATACCCGATTTAAATTCCCCCTGACTGTACAATCCCACACTCCATGATCCCTTCTTCTTCTTGTAATCACCATGTCTCCAGGCAGCCAAGCCTCCATTAGTGACACTGATTAACCCCACTTTGTCTGGCAGTTCAGCACTTGATGGAGCCGGACAGGCGACACTCTGAGAACGGGCTGGTTGGAGGAGACAGGCAGCCTGATTTTATCACATCTCAATGAGGCGATTTCATCTGCTGATTGAAACAAAGACGTACAGGAGTACAGCTGAAGGAAATTTGATATTGGAGTTTGACTTGTAATTTGAATGATACACCATAAATGTGTCCCCTCCAGAGAGAAATGTTGAGTTTCATGGCTAGTTGATATTACATAATTAAAAAATAGTGTTAAATTATATTAACACTTAACAGCTAAACCTTCTTTGCCTCAGTGGGTTGTGGCCTCATTCGTGTGTTTGTGGATGGATGGATCAGACAAGGCTGACTTGACCAGCATACCTGTGATTTCTAAGGTCGAGTCAGTTATTAAAAAATGCAATCTCTAAATCTGTAAATGCTCCGCCAAGTTTTATGAGTTAGCACTGTATTTCAATGGGACTTCAACGACGCTCGAGTGTGAAACTAATGTGACTTTATCAGAGCTCTGAATGTGTGCACTGTAGGGTAGCAGCTAGTCCTTGAAAACTATGCATGCGACAACAGCAACCTCTCATAGACATCTGGCATGAGGCGTTTGCATGAGCGCTCTGCTTTGCAAGTTAAAACCAAAGACAAAAAAGTCAAACAACTGGCTGAACTTCGAGGGCATTCAAAAAGGTCGGTCAGCACCAAAAAAAAGTCAAACAATGCTGTGAAGGAGAGCCTGCCAGGACTGAACGTATTATTTGGATAGGAAATGAGACTGGCAGGAGGGCAGGATTACATGAGAATAAGTGTGACTCCAACTGTCCCAATATCGGCTATAACTCCCAGAAGTGTTTGTTCGCTGCAGCTGCCTGAATTGAGTCCAGTTGAGAGGAGAGATGGATAAGGTAAAGGTAGTCGGATGAAGTAAAAACAAGATATGACACAGCAGTGCGACCAGCTCTGACGGAGGGATCAAAAGTTCCAAATACATGAGATTATTTTTAATATGCCAATGAAATGCAGATAACAGATGTTGTAGTTAGCCCTGAGGAGTAAGAGGAATCTAAGAAGGCAGAGGGCAATATTGATTTAAGACTTTGTTGGGGGATAATTGATCAGTTATGTAACAGAAATGTATGATACAGTCACACAGTCATGTGCAAGTCTGCCAGCTATTACAAGTACTAGCATTGGTTGACTAATTGATTCAGTCTCATCCGTAGTGTGTGTTGATATTTGGTCATATGAAATAGAAAAAAAGTTAATAAACTCCAAATATTTAGAGTTTAGAGTCTTCATAATTGAGACAAAGAGTAACAATTGAACACTGCAGGTGCTACACGAGTTATAAATACTGATGAGATTTGCTTTTCCAGTTCATATAAAAACGGTCACATATCATTAAAAAACTAAAAGACTGTCTGTGACATCATTCAGGTTTCTGAAAAAGGCTTTCTCAGAGTTTGGGCTTGCTGCTCTTTGCCCCCTTGGTAATTGTTGGACCCAGAAAATTTCATTTGAGCAACGTGATGAAGCCTAGAACAGAAATGCTAAATCATTTGATACCATTTACCATGGATTCAACCAATAAATATTATTCTTAATAAGTAAATATTAAACTGGAGAATACCTTATCAGGAGCCAAAGAAGAAGCTTTAGATTGCTGTGTTTGTTTTCTTGATTAAACACAATACTCTTATAAATATCAATATTAATGCCTTAGAATTCATTATTCAGCCCCATCAAAGACATACATTGTGTGACTGGTATGAATAATATTAATCATCATTAATCATGCAAGACCCATGGTAAAGAGAAAGCTTATAATTATGATTTTGCAATCTGCAATCAGCCATTTCAGAAAATCTGATAATTAATATATTCATTATATAATGCAAATTATTACTGTTTAGTAAACAGTAAAATGTGATCTCTACTCTTGTAGAACTCATTTTTTGTCCCAGCCCTCACTACTGAGATATATATATATATATATCATTAACATTTTAATGCAATACGTATGACCGACTGTGGCTCCTCTCCAGTTTCCTCTTCACAGTCCTCTATGCTATGGTAATTATTCTAGGTCTGCATTACTTAAAAAGGGTCAGAGGAGTTATGCTCATTTAGGGCTTGCTTTAATACATTTGGCCCTTTTCTGGTGTATTTTCTCAGATGCACTAACAGGAATTACATGGAGGGGAATTGAGAGGTGGAAGGTGCTGCGCTCATTAAAGCCCCGGAGAGCTGGCCTCACTTCTTTTATCTCAAATGAGTGGATCAGAGGCCTGCTGATGGATTGCTGACTCGAGTGGGAGATTTTTTTTGCTCTGCTGGGTGTACAACCAGGGAACTCATGTTGTAGATTTACACTTGCATACAGATAGGCCAAGGATTCTGATGGACAAGTTTTGAGATTAAATGACTAATGTGCATGTTTATATAGTCAGACGACGTGAATAAGTAAATAATCACCCCTGCTAATTATCACTGCTTCCACATGTGTACATTTTTGACTCTTTGTGGAAAACAAATTATCACTTGTGCTGATCACATAATTATCTGGCACACAACAGTCTGCACTCACGCAGTTGTCCATTAGTATTTCACAAGTCGATGTGAAATTGGTCATTGTTTTGGTGGCTTCTCTCTGCAGCATCAGCAGCAGTAATCACTGGGCAAAACACTGCGGCAGAAAACTCCAAAGCTCAGACGATGAATTATGAAATATGAGGACAAAAAAAAAAAAAAAGTCCAGCTGGCTGAAGCTGATCGCAATCCAGATAGCAGCTCCGGATAGTGGAAATACAGAGAAGCATTTATCTGAGAATTATTTACAAACAATACGATATTGTTTCTTGTAAAAATACATTTTAGCCTGACGAAAACAAAATGTCTTGTGTCAGCATTGGAGAGATTAAGTCTGATATTGCTTACATTTCAGTCCTTGAAAGGCGTCACAACAGTCTTGTTAACAGTCACACTGTGACATCAGCAGCTGCTACAGTGACTTCAGGTCAACCTGTGATTGAAGTCTTTATGTGGGAGAATTCACCAGAGCCCAGGCCACAGAATAAGCTGTTTGGTATGCAGACAGACACACTAGTCCAATTGAGGCATCACACTGTGATCCGCAGCCCCTAATCCGTGTTGTTCGTGTTCACGACTGTGCGGGAATGTGCTTCTCATAGCAACCGAGTGATTAGGGTTTTTTGAAACATCTCAAAATTGTATTCTTTGTCACGGACAGACAAACTCTCCATTTTAATTACACTCTGACTCATTCCTTTGCAGCCACTTGTCAAATTCTGGTATGTAATCGCAACGTTGACACTGCTACCGTTTCATTTGCTGCTTATCTATCCATTTCTTGTCTGCTAAGTCCCTTTTGCAGGCTGTTGTTCCTTTGGTGGAAGCGAGGCAGAATTGTGCAAATCCATTTTGTAAAGGGATCACAAACAGATGGTTTTTAGTCTTCATCAGAGGCTGTGTGTATATCCGTAAACCTGGTCTCTATTGTCTGAAAAACCTGGAGAATAAGTCTGCTCACGATGAGACACAGTAAGACCTTGCATTTGAGCTCGACAACAGCACAATATACATTATATCGTAAAGTGCACTGAAAGATATATTATGTAGAATTTTCCTTGAAAATAATGTGTGGCCCTATGCAAAAATAATCTTCTCAGTCATCAGCTAAGATCCGATAGAAGTGTGTGTGGCGGTTTGCATCCAGACCCAGCCCTCCGAAAGAGAAAGATTAGTCTTATTCCCAGGTACCTATCAGCTACCTCTCACCTTTGAATGGTGTTTACATACATCTGCATAGTATGCCCGTAAATGGCACAGACAGTTCCTATTTTAAATGAGAATGTCGCTATAAACAGCCGTGCACAGGCAACATGTTCTCACTGCCAACTTGTCAGATCAGAGCTAAGTCAGAGACTTTAAGCTTCAAAAAATGACGCTCTAACGAACCCTTTAGCGTCAGTTTTCTGGGCTTTGTAGTCAAGTTAGCAACAATAGGTTATATACAAGACTTTCAAAATAAGGCCTGCTGGCAAAGATTTGACATATTATGACTTTTGGACTGTTATCAGCATCGTCAGGAGGTTGTGCTTGCTTGGTTGAAGCACTAGAACTCGATTAGGTTTCGGAAAAAGATCATACTTTGGGTCAAAGATAAAAAACGTTCAGTCTTGGTACTTACAGTAACACAAGTTACACAGATGACGTAGCTCACATCATATAACGTAAGTAACGTGATTTACATATTTTAACTTACTTAAGTAACATAACTTAAAAACAAATCACTCTTGACTAAATTCCAGTGAATGACCTATCTAGCCACCTTGACCCCCAACATGGACTTTTCTCACTCCTCATACCATTGCACTAGAGGGGCACTCATAAATTAAAAGATGCTAGAGGGGTACCTAGAGCATAAATCTTATATAAACACATTGTAAGAAAGAGACAGACCGCTTAGGGGATTTAGAATGGAGAAGTCCATTATATGAGACACATCATGCTAATGCACGAGATTACCAGGCAAGGTGAGGTTATTCAAAGGGTTAAACTTACATTTGTTTGAGACCACTGATGGGATGAGCGGACGGCATCACGTCTCTGTATTGAGCTGTGTTCATGCATAGTAGCAGTATAACTTATGGGAAAAAGGAGTTTTAAACCTTATTTTTGAGGAAAATTCCCCAAAACGTTTTAAGTGTTTTTTATCAGATTAATCTGGCGATTCCATACATCTAGTTTTTATGCCCAGCTGACCTCTTAAAGTGAAGTCTTGGCTCCTTCCCCATTCATTTTAATTGGAGCTTAGGTGTTGCCAAGATGGCAAGACTTGTCTGCAAGGCCCCTGACCAGGGTGCTGTATTTGATGTGCTGGTGTCAGGCGGGGGGTTAAAGGGAAGACTAAGGAAAGGGGAAGGTGGACCCAAATGCAGTTATACACGAGAGGCAAGGCTGGGGGAAACAAAAAGCGAGCTTTATTGTAAAGCTGATCATGAAAAACAGGAGCAGACAAAACGGGGGCAAGAGACAAAGTAGCAAAAGAAAGCAAGGCGAAGTAGCAACAAAAACTGGGCAAAGTACAAATGAAAACCAAAGTTCAAGTCAAAAAATGCAAAATGCAAAACTCAAATCCAGAACACATACCGTGGGGAACAAGGAACTGACAGGAGCAGGCACATGGAGGGGAACATGGACGAGACAGAGGCTGACAATTACAATGACCAGACAGGGAGTGAAGGGAAACACACAGACTAAGTACACAGACACTGATGACAAGACGAGGAACAGGTGAGGTGGACCAACAGGTGAAGTAACGAAGGGGAGGAGCACACGAGGACATGAGGGGAACAAAACAATAGACAGAGGGAGCCAGAGGGAACATAGGAAAATACACAGGAGAACTTAAAGGACACATGAGGGCATGGAAAAACAAGACACAAGACAAAATCAAATACAAGAACCCACAAGACAAAACCAGACAAGAACACAACAGATTTACAGTCTTGACAGCTGGGAGTGAGAACGGGTTGGCAGAGGACAAATCAGTACATTCATTTCTTAATTAGGGGTCTGCAGTTGGTTCTGTACTGAAAATTAAGATACAGAGAAACAGGGCATTATACTTTTTTATTATTTATTTATATCATGTCGATGCCTATAATCACAATTTTCTCATGACATACATAATCCAAATTTTACTTTGAAAGCTGTGAAATGTCGTTGTGAGGCAGAGGCTGGAAAGGCATGGCAGTCATGTAATACAAGCGGAAATGTAGATCCTCTTGACTTTTATGAGCAGACCTATGAGGTGTCACAGTGGATGAAGATTGGTGGCGCTCAGCCCTGCCCAACCTCTGGGCATTGCCTCATAGACTATTTATTGTGTGGTGGGTCTTTGTGCTCTCACAACAATAGAGTCGACACAAGAAGCTTTCGGGTTATTGAGGGGAACTATGTGGATCACGTCAGCATAGAGACATCTTAAAAAAGCCCCACTCTGTAGTATTTGGGCATTTTTATGTCTACTTTTTTATTTTTCTTATTTATTTCCTGATAATGTTGATGAGCCACACAATACACCACTTATTTTCTGATAAATTACTTTTAAAATAATGATTTTTTTGCACATATTGTCACACTTTTTGATGATTTTTTTTTTTTTTTTGTAACACCTGCATTGCACCTCATCCTGTTCTTGTTCTATCAGTAATTGGACCGTCGGTGTTTCCTGCGGTGCAGTCGGGCTGCATTGACATTCTCTCAGCATCTACACCACTTACTCTGCAGCCACGAACACTTTCCTCAGGTGGGTTACATCCTTCAATGAGCCCCACAGTTTGATCAATTTCCTCTCTATCTCCCGCGTTCGTCAATGTTTGCACCCCTCCACCATTTGTTACCATTGTCTCTGCATCTGCTCTCCTCCCTCAACCCTCCTCTAACCCTCTCCGGCGCCTCATCAATCTCTATTCTGCCGCACTATCTCTAAATCAGCTACAGTGCTTCCCCCCCTCTTCCTCAGGCCTTTCTCCTCACTTTCACCCTCAGTTCCCTGGAGGAAACCACTTAAAGTGATGTTTTATTACAACTTTCCACAGACCGACTTTTCCCACAGCTGCTCTACACCCTCTCTCTTAACAGCGTTCGACTATTTCACAGCCATTGCTTTATGCTTGGGTGGTGTTATCTTAGCATGCCTGGGATCAGTTCGTACAATGGAACCACAAATTGAGTGTTATTCTGATATACATTTTCAATCTGCCTTAAACAATATTGTATATATGATTCTTTTAGAGGAACTGGCAGTTAACTGGTGAAACAATTCCCTATGTGTTTTGTTTGTGAATCCCTAAAGCAATTCTAATTATAACCCTGCTGCTTTACTTGAAAATTGCTCAGGCTTGTGGCGATCAAATTAAACAATGCTGTATTTATACAATAAATTAAATAAGGTTAGAGAAAGATCCTGAAAATAGGCAAAAGATTTCTATCCAATTTTTGTCTTCAGTAATCATCTCATGACCCATGAAATTCATCGCACAACCTACCAAAGTACTGTCGGAAAATTAGGAATTCTTAAGGAAATAATGGACATGTAGAATTGGGTTTTAGGTTTAAGTTTAGCTGATTTTATATGTATTGCTGACAGTTTATCCTCATGTGTCATACTTTACTTCCCACTTCCTTTCTTTGTCTGTTTTCCCGCCCATTTGCTGTTTTTGTCTGTGACTCTTCGTTGGTTGGTCTGTTTTTCATCATATGTAGCCTGTGTTCCTGTGTCTGTTCGCCGGTCCCTGTGTTCCTGATTTGTTTCTCATGGTTTTCTGGTTTGTCCTTTTGTATTATTGTTTCGTTTTCTGGATTCTTCTTGATGACATTTGGTTGCCAGCTTTGTTAGTGCCTGCCTTTATTTGTTACTTGCATTTTGGATTTTTTTGGACTTCAGCTGTCAGTATTAAAGCCTACTTTTTGTTTTTTGACCTGCCTGCCTCTCTCTCTCTCTGCATTTGGGTCCTTTTTTGATGAGCTGTGATAAAAAATAATAAGTGGAATGAAGATCGAAATCTAAATGGTGTATTTCTCTGCCTGTTCAAAGATTTACTTTAAGCATTCACATGACATCATGACACATGAAGGCATTAGTTTTAGCTGTACATGCTTGTTTTCATGTGAATGTGTCTGACCACATTTTGTCCACTACCAAGGACCTCCATATCACTCCTACTGAGCTTCAAAGGGCCATGAACCTGTCTTTAATGTAAACAGTGGGTCTTCTCAGGGTCAGCGAGGATGAGGACGGTGTGCCCTGCACTGCTCTGCAACCTATCATTAGCACTGGCAGGTCATTACACACCCGGAAGCTGAGGCTAATCAGAGTGTCAGAAGAGCAGCAGCCCCTTTGAAATGATTGCCCCCATTTTACCATTCAGCACTCATCTGTACTAATAGTATTGTCACGGTGCTGGCATTTTTATTTCCACCTATAGCACATTTCCAATGCAAACACTGCGAGAAGGCGTCCATAATTCAGGGGTTGTGAGATTCATGCTTAAAAAGTGCATAAATTAAGCACACGAGCTGCCGACAGGAATCTTTCAAGCAAAAAGTAGTTCACTACAGCAGGAAAACGGAGAGGTACTGCTGAGCCACGCAGCATTATGATGGGTTGAAGCATTACGATGGGATTATTAGGAACAGAATGTAATGCCTCTTGGCGTCCTATACAGTAATGCTGTGCATCTGTCAAAACATGCTGTAATCATCAATATGAAAACATTTTTGTTGTATAATCATATAATATACGTGTCTTTAATCATGCTCATACTTTTGCATGTAAACATTTGATAACTTTCAGTAATATGTCCGATAGTTCGTTTTCTAATTCGTCCAGATCTCATATAGAGTTGGTCATGTTTTCCTTAGACTCTATGGTTGGGATTAACCTTAGTAGTTTACAGTTAAACCATTCACATCTCAAAATTTCTTCTCGCTGATTCTCCTGTGTCAACGAGCTTTGTGGTCCAGTAAGTTGTTTAGACCTCGTTAAATTAGCGTCAGGGATCATGGAAAAACAATAAGGAACTTCCTTTTTTATTGTTTCATTTTTAAACTAATGAACTGGCAGCACAATCTTCCTGGAAAACAGATGAGTATCATTAAAGGTGCAATATGCAGGAATTGGCATCCTGTTGAGTTCATACTGCAAACCAATTTGGTCAATCATTTTAGTTTCCATCCATTTCAGAATCCATACATATTTCACCTTTACCATGTGGGCTTAGAGGGTCAAATCCCCAACTGAAGTCTTCATAAATGTAGTATGCACATGTGTATATTCTGTTTCCTATAAGGTACTGGTTCCTTTACCTGACTAACAGTAATATTAGATATTTAAAAATATTTGTGTCATCTGTTAACAAATATAAATTCAAATGAGATCACGTTATTCAAAAACCACATGGATTCTGAATTTTTTTTGCGCTTGCTGTTTATATAAATGTGTTTATTTTCACCACAACCCGACTTGAACTGTTTCCCTGGGCTGCTTTAGACAGCAGTGAAAGTAGCTTTGGGGGAGCAGTTAACAAAGGGTTTTTTTTTTTGTTTTTTTTTCTTTGGAATGAGTTAATATGATCAAGGATGATGAAAAAACTAGGTCCAGGTCAGAAATGGTGAGAGCTATGCTTTCAGTATTTGCCTAATAAGTTCCTCTGGGAAAAGTTGACTTCATACTAAGACCTCCAGCTAGAGAATCTTTTTAAAGTTCTCTTAATGGATTTAACGCTGGTCTTGATACATTAATTACACTTCGAGGTAACTCTCTAGGTACAAATTCTGTACCTGCAAATAAAAACAAAGAGAGATTATGCACAACAAAGCACTTTGTTTCGCCCCCCGGTATTAAGTTTTGAGTACAGAAATCCCAACAAAATATTTTTCTGTATACACTATGATGAAGTTTAACTGCCTGCTCTCTGTTCTCCTTCTGTTGAGTCCCAGCGGTTCCACTTAGCACATATTGCACCATTTATTTTCATTATACTCTGACACTGTGTCTACAGCCTTAAACCAGCATCTCATCATCTCGACGCTTTCTTTGTTTGAGCCCTCTGCGGTCCACAATACGTTGGTTATTTCATTTCATCTCATTGCGGAATAACATTTTCCTGTCTGATCTTTCATTTCAAGCATCAGGAAATTGCATTTTATTTCATATTAAGGTTATTTAATAAACACAACCTTTGAACAGTCAAAGAAGTAATAACAGTGTCAACACTTTAATTGCAGACAGCTTTATTAGTTTCAAGCTGTATTTTTCTGCAGCGGAGGTAAACAAGGAACATGATTGTCTTTGTCCTTGAAGGATTGCTGTTCCGCCAAAGTTTACACATTTGGTCTTTTGTGATCAGTGTATGCATGAAATGAGCTCAGTGTCCAACATCTTGCATCTCACCATGAATAATTCATATCTCCCCAAGGCGTATATGTAATCCTGTATGTGTATGAGTTCTTGCTCCGTATGAATGAAGCTTAAGCTTTTCAGTAAATGCAGTCAGCAGTTTGCTCCTTTCATCCTGGAGAGCAGAGCCGATTCCTACAGAGCCTCCGAAGGAGCAATTGTGGGCCCACAGAAATGCAGACTGCCATGCTCCTCTCAGAGCATGGATGAACTTCCCCCGTGTGGTGTAACTTTCTGCAAGTGTCACAACAGGCACCCACTGTGAGCCGGGTAACAAAAGCCAACAGGCCACAAGTTAATTTCAATGGAAGCCAGCAATCCAAAGCTACAAACTGACACCCCAAATGTTAATCTGGCCTCAACTTAAATGGCGACCTGGTGACAGTGTAGCATGATTTGTAACTTTGTTGCTCGTAGTAGGAACATAAGATTGGCGAAGGGTAAGACAGCCTACTTGTGTCGGTGGGGCTACTTTTAGACTTTTAGGAAAAGTGTGTGTTTTTCTTCTCTTATTTAAGTTGCAAACGTTAGCATGACCAGCTACTTCCATGAAGCTTGTCATTAGCCTAACTAGCACAGTTAGTTTGTGGGGTTAGGAGTTAGTCTTTGTTTAAAAGAATTCTAATATCAAATTGAACAAAGCCCCGTTCACAACTAGCACATCCATGTTGTGTTTCCTCATTGTGGCGAAGCCGGTTGTATATACTTTCTGAATTAGCAGCTCTGTCGCGCTCATTAATGGACCTGGAGAAGGTTTTACACTCCAGCAACCGTGTCAACATTTGGCTGTGTTAGTTTACCAGAGATGTCACTTTGACTTTCACTGATGTAGTGAAAACAAGGGCTGCTTGAAAACATAACCCTTATGCTACTTTTTTTCCCAGGATTCTTGCTTGAAGGGATATTCTGACACAAGTTTAATCCATGGTCTAACACACCGTGACACAGAGTAAGACCCCCCCCTGAGAGATCAAGTTTTCCGACCGCTAGCTTATGTAGTTTTAGCAACCTCAGAAAAGACCGCACGATAACAATACACTGCCGTCTATGCCTCCAACCAGGGCTTCCCCACAACGAGCAAGCTGCAGCAGGGGTGTGGTGAGTTGTGTTGTCTTTTCAATAGAAATCCGGCAAAGCTAGCAGATGTTTGATGCCTCCAACTACGTGTTGGGACCCTATTTGTACTGTTGCTGAAGTTTGGTGCTGTTCTGAGCATCATTCGTGGCCTTGAGTGGCTTTTTTGATGGCGGTTTCAAGGTGGAGGCATAGACTGCAGTGTATTGTTATTGTGCAGTCTTTTCTGAGGTTGCTAAAACTACATAAGCTAGCGTTTGGAAAACTTGATCTCTAGAGGGGGGCTCTTACTGTCACAGTATGTTAGACCATGGACTAAATATACACCGGAATATCCCATTAATATTGAGTTGGGTGGAGAGATTAAAGTCAGCCAGACTGCCTTTTGAACCAGTTAATTAACTGCTAGCTATTATTAGTTAGCTAGCTAGCTACAGCTAATAAAATTTAACTGCGACAGCCGCCAACATTGATGGTCAACAGCTAAAAGGACAGGCATAACATTGGCATTATAATCATTGCACGCTGCAAATAAACCACACTAAGCATGACTAGCAAGGCAAAAGTAAGGGGGCAGTTAAAACTTTGTCTATATACATTTGATAACTTTTCAGTAACTTCAACATGAAACATTGATGGTCAACAGCTCAGCATAGGTTTGTAAAGGGGAGTTCTGTTTTTGGGACAGTGGACAGATACAAAACTGACAGGAAGGACAGCAGTATGAACTAATACTTCACTTCTCTGTTTAAGTATCTCCTCTGTCATGGCCATGTGTTCATATACAGAAAACATAAACCAGGCCTAGCAAAGATTGCATCATATCACTGTCCCCCATAACAATGTCGCCCTCTATTATGCATGAGTCTCTTTTGTCGCCTTGTATTATGTAAAATTCCACCTACAAGACGGCACGAACCTTCTCAACAAACCTCTTTCTGGCCGTGAAATGATCAAAATGAGCAGCACAGTTTCTGAGAGGAAATACAAAATCATCAACGCTCAGACTTGGAACAAAACTGCTTGGCTGACAACAACCCCAGCGCCTGTTCTGCGTTTTATCATGACAACAAAGTTGGAAGCGTAGCGATCATTTCTCTGCCCTGCTGTTAAGCTGCTTTTTTACAGTCTGGCACACTACACCAGAGCCCTTGTTGTTCATAAGACACATGAATTCGCCAGAGGAGCAGTACGGAGCACATGCCAGTTTATTTGGTGAGTCTGGCACCGTCGCACATGAAACTGTAATAAAAACCCATCTGTTAGAAGACTGACACTGAGCCAGTCCACTGGAGCTGACGCTTGTCCTCTGCAGTGTGTTATTGTGTAGAGGTGTGTGTGTGTGTGTGTGAGGGGGGGTGCATGTATCTGCTGGATATGGACCAATTTCAAAGAGGCCCCTTCTTTCTCCTCGGCATTGTGATTTTCCTCTAAAATAAGGAGTATGCGTGATAAATGTTCAAATGCTGCCTCTGAAGATTCAAAAGAAAGTTTTCGAGAAGATTTCATGCAAGACAGGAAATACAAGCTGCTGAACGCACTGCCACAATCTGCACCGGTCTCACACTGCCAGGCTGCCTACCTAATGCCTTTCAGCAACAGTGAAAGCTCAAATGTTGAACCTCTCATTTCCCTTTGAAGGCAACAGCTATGTATAATAGTGTTGTCATGACAACAGGGTATAGTGGCGGAATTAAGTAGCTGCACACACGAGCAAATGCAAAAGGGATTGACTCTGCGCCCCAAATGACTCTTTGGGAATGCTGATGAACACGGGACGAGTCCAATCACTGAATAAATCACAATATCACGGGAGCCTACACACCGAAAAAATCCCATCATTTTAAAGTTGAAGCAATGCATTTTTTCAAAGGGCCATAGTGCAGATTGTGCTCCTTAAAACACATCTTTATCTAACTTTTCTGAAACAGGAGGGTGTCTTGCAGGTGTGTAGAGGATTGTAATGAACCCGATATACAGCGAATGCTTAGAAAAAGGCAAACAGTTCATTGTGTCAGTGGTGGTAAAGAAGGGCTCGCATTACGGTACAGGACATGAAACGTCACTCCGCGGGGAGGTTTTCAAGCACAAGCTTAGTTTTCCAAGTCTATGGGCACGCGTGACATCAGAGATCCCAGAGCTGTTTGCAAAAAGGGATTTGTGTCATCAAATATGCACAAAGAACGACAACTCTAACAGCAGCTCAGCCAAAACACATGACTTCTCGCAAGAAAGAACTGTCTTCAGACAACTAAGCTTCCTCTTGTAGCCCACTTTTTTTGTAAGCTATTATCTTACCTTTAATCCTGGTTTGAGGAAGATGCAGCTCCTGAAAATACATACAAGCCTGCTTTCAGTAATTCTCCAGTCTATGTAATGTGGGTAGAACTGCAAACTATGTCTTAATTTCATGTGACAGTTTTCAGCCACCACAGATGTGCAGTGTTTTGTTATTTCAGTCTATAAATTTTGTTAATGACGGTTATTGACACAAGTTTCGTAAAAATGAAGCACAGGTGGAAAAGGGCGAGAACAGATAAAGGCAGGAAGTGGACAGTTATAGCACGACACATGAGGATGAATTCTACAAAATAAAACAGGAAACATCTGAACTGAAAGCCACAAACCATGACTTTCTGTACGAAGCTGAGCACAAAGGCTGTGAAGAAAGCCAAGAAATAGTTTGTCACCCCCCAACAACATGTCATCTTTACAAGTCGGTCCTTGTACGGCTTGCAACAAACAAGATAAAACAAAGATAAAGAAAAAGGCTTGTCAAATTACGCCATTGCATCGTATGATTGATGAAGTTCACCAGATACCAGTGTGCTCTTTTTAGGTTCATTGGTTAGAAGCATTGCTCATAGTAAACCGAAGACGTGATGATTTAAAATAAGACGATGAATCAATGAATGTTCTCAGGTAACGCTGAGGGCTCCACTCTGCGTGTCAGTGATGCTCTCGCCCGTCCGATCAAAAGGTTGGTCACTTATCCAGGCTCGTAGAAAACTGAAGTGGACTCGAGAAAAACTGAGTCTCCATTAGTGATGAAAATTGGTACAAGATTAAAAAGCAGTTGACTGCAATCTGCGCCCACTGTGCTGAAATGCCAAGGGCTGCTAAGAGTGAGAGCAGAGAAAATTGCATCACCTCATGCGCTCTGTGCAAAAAGCTGTCTCTAATGAGGCTGTGTTAACTCTGCACTGTTTAATAGCCAGAATGGATCTTGCTTGTCCAGCAACCCTTCGAGTAGCAGGCGCTGTGAGCCCACGGAGGAGTCATTTATATAAGTTATCACAAGGATAATGACTGCTAAGTCTTTGCTTATGAAGACCATTCATTAAGTGGAAGAAAACTCTACACTGTGTTCAATTGTATGTGCACTTTCTGCAAACCAGTAGAAATGTGTACTGTAGTAAGTATTAGACCTCAATTAAATTTTTTTTTTTTTTGCACCTTCAACACCATCAATATCACCACCACACCCTGCTCTATCTTTATTCAGTGCATGTTACTGTCAAGCTACATTAGCTTCAGGAGGGGGAGCAGTAAACGGAAAGATGGTTAATGTGCCGCACCTGCTGCAGCCAAGATGCTAGTTGACATCTTCGCTTCTCTCCGCGGCAGCCAGTTAAAATTGCACCAGAAATGAACAGGAAAGATTTACTGGAGCGCGAAGCCGTATCCAGTGAACCAGGAGTTGGTGGCGAGGGTTTTTTCGCTATCATATAATTTTTCCTGAACGGTCAGCGAGATGACAGGTAGAAAGGGGGGGGGGGGGGGTCTGGCCAACGATCTGCCTGACTGGAAAGTGATGAATTCTGTGGAGTGTGAAAATACTTTCCTCCTGTTGAGAACAAGTGTCACAGTGTAATGTTCGTGAAGGATCTTGTGTAGGCAATGACATTGCATCGGTTGGTGCCACATAAGACAGGTCTGATAGTTTCCAGTCAGCCGGCTCAGCAGCTGTAAATGTGGGATAATTTTTCAGCTACAAATCAAATTAATGCTTATGTTTTTCACTGCTGAACATCCTGCTGTCTTAAAGCCCAGGGAGATACTGATGCATATATGCTGCCTCACGACAGGGATTAGTACAAGAATGCCTTACATGAATGTGTTGAAAGCACATGTTTCCCCCTGTGACACCTCTGACAAACTGTCAATGCACAGCGATTACTGAGGGTCCAGAGAGGCTCTACCGTATGAGGTAGGTGCAGTCTCACTCTGCTCAAGTCAGCTCTCTCCTCCGTTTGACCCCAGGAGGGACACTCTTCTCTAAGCCCTGCACGTCTTTACCACAGTATGGCAACTTTTTTCCAATATTTGTCTCGCAAAACAGCTCGGCTTTGGGGAGGAAATAACTGCACCATCTTTACGCTTAAAAGCTTGGCCATCGCAGAGAGAGTAAGGGAAGAGGAGAAGCCTTAGGATTTACATGCTTTTGGAGCGAAATCCCTCTTTGTTGTGTGTAAAGGATCCCAAACAGCCAGGAAAAACAGAAATGACTGAGCAAGCAAGCAATTTTGCACACACTCTAAACCCTCACCTTGCACATTAAAGCTCTGGTTATATGGTTTACAAAGCTTGGAGCTCAGTTTAATATTCATGAAGTGCTGAACCTCGCGATCTCTGAGCACTTCAGAGCTGTTGTTATTTGATATTGTTAACAGAGCACTGGAGCACCGCGTCGTCTTCAGTCTTTTTAAATTGGCAAAATATGCATCAGAGTACATGGGCAACTTGCTAAGTCGATCTCATTCAAGCTTGCTTCGTCTTTTCTTTCGCTATTTTTCATGAAGGTAGCTAGCCAGATCTTTATAGAACCCCAATCAATTTAGCCAGACAAACCTAAATTGGATAACAAATCAGATATATAGGCAGGGAACAGAGGTCTGGAGCCCTATGTTTCACATATTGACACAGTCCTTAGCACTTTACAAATAATACTCTAGCAACCCAACACCAATAGCATAGTTTGTTACAGCTGAGTCAACAGAATAAATCTAAAGCGCATCTGCAAAACCACAGAAAAGTTCAAACTGGGCATTTCTTTATGTTGCAACTTTATGTTTGTTTAGGTTGAAATTCTTTTGTGTCAACATTGTGCTTATGCTCTGGTTAGGGTTAATAAAGCATCATGGTTTGGCTTAAAATACCTGGTTAATCGCTGCAATCAATGATGGAAATTATTCAAATTCCTGTGAAAAATGGCTTTTGGTTCTGTTACCGAAAACACAGGAAATATTCGTTGCCCTCTTCAAAAAACACCCAGTTTTGAAGCCAAAAAACCCAGATGGAGATGTCTCCAGGTGTCCCTTAAGAATATTTTGTGGCAGAACTTGAACTCCTGCTCTGGTTAGGCAGCCTTATTGGCTTGTAAAAACGTAATGAACTTCCCCTCCATCTCTTTTTGCATCAGGGGGCGAATAAGCATACTGTAGGCATGACATGCCACGTTTGGTACACATGTCAACCTTGAACCTATCTCTGGTTTGCAGAAAAAGCTAGCTAAATAAAGTTGTTATAATACCCAAGTTGCAATTATTAAAATGTATTTATTGGATGGACATAACTTTACATGCCTACATTGACCCTAAATACAAACACAAGCACTGTATAGACTCGAGCCAAGATGACACAGTTTAAGTTGAATCTTATCATTTGGTGAAAACAGACTTTTTTGACAGTGGAGGATGTCCAGGGAGAATATTAAAAATGTATGAATATCTAAATGTTTTATTTTCAGAATTCACACGATAAGTGCTGCTTAAAGTTGTATTACTAACTCGTTCTGTTATTTTATTTATGTGACTTTGGGAAATACATAGACAATGGAAATCAGTCATTGCAGGGGCCTCATGGGATTTTCTGCCAAGGGCCTCCATGGTAAAACAGTGACTACACCTGGAGAAAACTCCCATGACAGCAGTACAGGATAAACAAAAATTCTTTTTTATTTTGCCAATGAAAACACAAACTTTAAATCCAGTGACTTGTACAACAGCATTAAATTCTTTGTCATGTTAAAAACAACGTTTTCTGGTGATTGCATCAATTTGATCAGACTGCTTTCTAGAAGCAGCAGGTAAAAGAAGCGGCTGAATGTGTCAAAGAGAGCTCAATAAATAATGGATGTCATGAAGCTTCTGTGGAAGCTGTCCACTTTGAAATCCTCTCCCTGGTTGAGTCACACTCCCAGTTCGCTCCCTTCATTTTATATTTTAACAGGCCCTGCGCTGTATAACCATCATCTCCATCACACACACACACAAACACACACACACACACACACACACACACACAAACACACACACACACACACACACACATAAACGCCTCATTTCTGGCTGGGGTTGTCTGAGGCAGTTAGTGCTGTGGAGGTGCTGAGCTCAGAGCTACAATGCAGGTGTTGTGTCCGTCTTAGGGACTCGCGTCTGCATACATCAGCTTCAATTTCACCCTCGGTCCTCTGGGCCGGAGAGCCTGGTTGACACCCACAGGAAAGCAGCAGACAGCCGCACAGGCCGAAAGGAAAATAAACAGCCTCTTTTGGACCAGGCACACAGGGAAAATTGTAGGGGCTCCTCAAAAACCTCTGAGGTTAACTGGTTTTCTTTTGTAGCAGTGAATTGATTTCTCGTCAAATGGAGCTATCTGTTCATGCCCATATGTGGAGGCAGCGGGCTTTTAGCTGCATACATCTCAAACGTCTAAACCCCCGAACAAATCATTTTCCAGTGTTGCAGAACACAGCAGGTGTGTCAGACAAAATGAAATCGTAGTAAACAGATTAATATTAGGGCCCTACATGACTCTGATAGAACTCATACATAACCCAGGGTTATCAAGAATAACAGCTTAAATGTGTTCAAACTTTAATTTTTGTGCTCATCATTTTCTTATCATACCAGAAAATCTAAAATGCATGCTGTGAGCTCCACATGTCAAGCCTCTCGCACAGATGGATCAAAGTCAGCAGGATAAATGGCTCTCTTCCCTTTGATAATAATTAATTACACACCCAAGCAGAAACGAATGCGTGTGCAGGCGCCGTAGCAAATCTGATGGGATTATACCTCTCTGTAGAGTATCATATCATCATTTTCTTCCCATATATGTTACATCCTCACCTAAAGGAAATCAGCTGAGCCGTCTTCCTACATCACATGAAAAGTATGTCAGTCTATTCCTTACTTAAATAGGAAAACTGAGCCCATTAAACATGCAGGAATTATAACATATTAAAAGAGAATTTCGTTTTAAAAGTTTGAGAAATGTGTGTGTTGGGAATCGAAATTGATTACTGATTATTAATCAAAATGTTGTTATTAATTAATTAAATTATCATGGCTGATTAATGAAACTTAGGTTACTATGATTCATTAATGAACACCTGAAGTCAGGGATCAACAATCAAATGATATACTATTAATCTCAAAGCCTGAATTTAATCAAATTGTCAATATTATGAAAATATCAATAGTAAATCCGAGCACTAACCATCTCAACCAGCTGTTATTATAATATGGGACTGTGCAAAATGATTGCAGACACTGCTCAGTTATAATCAACAGTGTTTATTAAAGCTTGCGTGCACGCAAATTTTGAACAAAGGCAAGGGTTATGCTGCCTCTGAAGTCAATAAAGGGAATATAAATCACGTGTCTTATGTTATATCGCTCATAAGATTACGTGTGTATATTCTCCGGGATGCCTATGTAAGTGTGTGTGTGCGGGTGTGTGAGTTAGTAAAAGGAAAGAAGCTAAGTGAGCGCTTAGCAGACAACAACACAATGACCATGTGGTACACAGCGGCTGTCTCTCCCTCAAACCAGTGGCCGGCAAGCGAATCGAGGTTCGTTTATCGTCCGCTGATTGAGCCAGAATACGACGTACTGTGATCACACACGGCGGCAAGACTACACAAGCTGGATCACCTTGAATGAGCTCCTTGTGAGCGTAATAACATAGTTAGCACACAGTACAGTAAACCATACGTAAGACTCGCGGTCCCTTCACAACAAATATAAACACAACAAAAACACGCTATATACTATCTGTTTCTGCCCAAACAGTAGCCTCTTACTCAGGTTGCTCGTTGCGACTAACGTGTGTCCCGTCCGACATGAACCTCCAACTCGTTTTGGATGCAAGCACGGGATCAGCTGTAGCGTCCTAACAGCTGATGAAGGCAGACTGCTATCCCACAGCAGGATCGATCAGATGGAAGGACCGGACATTGGTGGTTCCGTCTCCTTCTGAAGATAATTTCTTCCTTCTGCAGGCGGTGAGGAACGACTGGGTTGAGCAGTGTTCCTCTATGGATCCAAAACAATAATAAAGAATATTCCAACAAAAATGAAAGTAAAACAAAAACAGTCTCTGTCTCATCCAGTGAGGAAAGAACTGAAGTCTAGGCCAAGCAAAGAAACAAGTTTCTCAAAGTACACACTTCCCGTGACTGCAGAATGATACCGTAGACTCTTCACAGCATCACGTTACCCTGGGAATGCTACGTGCAGAAGGGCTCCTGACCTTTAAACTCTGGGTGACATCATGGTCATCCTGGCAGAGTTTCATGGCCTGCGGCCACTTTAATCCAATAGGGACCAAGTGAAAGTTTTGGGGGTGGGTCATACCTTGAGTTACAGTTCTTCACACATTTTGGGCATTGGTTCAGTTCCTTTGTTCTTAACTTCCTCAAGTTGATAAGGCCCTAGTAGTTAGGCTTTTGATTTTCCTTACAGGCCTTCTCTTTGTTTGAGCCATGTGGGGTGAGGCCCAACATGTGGAATGTCTATGTGATTTGTATCTGATACCTGAGATGGAGATAGCGGAAAGTACTTTTCTGATGTTTGTCGAAAAAATGGAACTCTGGCTAAAGTTCACTTGTCTTTTCTCTGAGCCCACATTGATTTCACCCTGTCGGCCTTGGACAGCTCAACATACACCCATGTCTACCCACGTCTGCGTCATGTGAAGGTGAATGTTAGAACAGCTACATATTCAGAACTACTGATACAATCAGATTTTGATGACTGTGGCATCATTGCCAGGTCTGAGCGATACCACACCTGTTTTATACTTTACTTTATACAGAAAGATGGTAAGACTACATACCAGTAACCATTCATTAAAAAGCATGGAGTCATCTCTATGACCATTAGGAGCCCCATAATGCTCACACGAAGATAAATCCTGTCTCTTAATTATAATGGGAGACAGTGTAGATTGCGTTCATGGACTTATCTGTAATTGATCTAAAGTTATAGTTACATTTTGGGAAATGTGCCTATACTGTGTTTTTGCCTGGAATTTGATCAGAAGATTGATATCACTCTTATGTTTTATGGTAAAATCGGGCACCAGCAGCCATTAACTTAAATAAATAAATGAAACAGGGGATAAAAGCTAGCTAGCAGCTAGCTATAACAAAACCTGCCCACAAACAACTCTAAAGCTCTGTAACTGTAACAGGTGCTCAGTATACTCTTTACTGTAGCTATCCTCTATCTTCTGTTGCTGCCATGAGCATGTAGCTCAGTTAGCCGTGGGGCTAAGTGGTGCTCTTGACCTACCTGACTGAATTCTGCCTGGGAAGACTCTCCGCATCCCAGTCAACACTGCTGGACAGTGGACACAAGACTGGGACTGAACGCCCGACTGAAGATTGTGGATGCAGTATGGAGGTGATTTACAGTGGCTCTCACCATGACCACGAATCCCAGGATGAACTTTGAAATATAAAAAGAAAAGAAATTCATCCTGGCTTTCCACTGGAGGTCTCTTAAACATCCGCAAAAATGTTTAATTGTCTTCTTTTGTATATATGTTTTTGCTCATATTGGATTTGGCCACCATCTTGGTCTCAGGGACCATTGGCTCGGGCGCCCTGGCTAAATGATTTCAGTATGCCCTCAGCTACATCTGTGCCAAATTTAGTGCTTGTAGATGAATTGGCGTGAACAATGGGGTGTAAGGTCCATACTACAGCCAAAACTGCTTTTTTGGACAGCGGCCATATTGGAATTGGGGGATTAATGGGTCCAGATGCACCGGGTCATAAATATTAACATTCCTATGTGTTTCTCATGATCAATTAAGCTGAAAAAGACATCAAGTTTGTATTTGTAGCTCATGTGGTTCAAAAGTTATAGACAGAACCCTTTTCGGGCAGCGGCCATATTGGATTTGGCCGCCATCTTGGCCCCAAGGGTCACTGGCTCCGGCGCCCTAGCTAAATCATTTCAGTATGACCTGAGCTACATCTGTGCCAAATTTGGTGCTTTTAAAACTTCGATCTCTGTATCACAATACATAAACATCAACCTCAACACTGTTGTTTCTTCACACTCATTTTTTTTGATGTTCTGAACTACATATTGCTCCTTTAATAGTTAGCTTCAGTGTTTTTATTCTCAAGAAAATAGGCCCGCCTATTTACACAAAGGTGTGAGGTGACAGCCAACAGTGTTTTCCCGACTCTTCCAGACATGGAATTAATCTATCTCCTGACCACCTTAACTTAAAATATCATTGAGCAGTCGCTGAAGTGAGCCCTTAAGATTCACAGGAACTGAACTTGAACCGACGCTTTCATCCCGGTGAGATCCCTCCGCTTGATTGACTCTCAGTGAGCCGCTGCACCTGTCTTCACGCCGCCTGTCCCTCCGCCTCCGCCGGCCGCATCGTTTCCTCCAGCAGAGCCGAGCGGAGCAGCAGCGCGCCTCCACCTCCAGCTCCAGCTGCATGTCTGTGAGGGCTGCTCAGCGCCGGCGGGGACGTTTTATCGATGCTCTCCACCTAATGTGATAATTTCACACAACTCCTCGAAACACCGGCTGAAGCAATGGGAGCCTTAGGAGTAATAATAGGAATTTTACAGTATGCGGGACTTTATATTCAACTTAACGCGGCTGTCGACGTCGGACACGGGGAGGTGGACAATCACATCTCTGGGAACGGTGAGTTGTTTTCCTCCTGTGTTTGTTTGGGGGGGCAGCTGGACTGGAGGAGGAAGACGCTCCTAATATCACATTATTCACTCTTGAGGAGGAGTGACTGGGTGGGGTTCACATTATTGTTCTTATTCTGCTGGTGATTTCACATTCTTTATGAAATTCTATTGCCTATTTTTTTTTTTTTTTTAAGTTTATTCTCAGTATGAGGATAGCTGTGACTATTCTTGGCGTTGTATTGTTGTCTGTGATTAGTTTGAAAGTATTCGAGGTGTGGGATTGGATAAAACGTATGAATATTGCACTTTCATCATCTGTATCAATAGTTGATTAAAGTGCAAGTTTGTGAGTCATTTTCATCCAATTGAATGAGGCAGAGAACTTTAAATAGCTTATTTATATCTGGGCCACACAACATATAGCCATGCTTCACAGTCAGACTGATAAAGAATATAGTTTGAACCCAACCTTTATTAGCTTTGGAAGAATCAGGTAGAGCAGAGAAAACCTGCATCCAAGAGGCTGTTTCAGCCTTCTGATCCACAAATGTTTTCAATACTGTAGTTTCATCTTTTCTGCTTTAATAAATGAGTGCTGTAACCCTGATAGATATATCTATGACCGAAACATCATTAATGGCTTCCTGTGTAAATGCTGATACAGTATACAGGAAAGTGCTTTACCAAAACTGATATTATAGTGTTCTTTATATGGATTATGACTGTTAGTGGGATCAAGGTGTAGATTTTAAAACAGCTGGTTCACCTGTACGAGTGTACGCAGGATGTTGACTGATACTCACCCTGAAAAATGTACAGAGAAAAGTGTTGTTTTTTTTGTAGAATGTTTCACTAAGCCCAGATTTGCATACAGTACACATCAGATCACACCTGAAAGCGTCTCCTCCTTGCCCTCCCGTTCAGCCCCATTTATGTATTTGATGAGTAAACTCTCGACCCAGCCCCACGGGATGGGGTTTGAAACACCAACCTTTGTGGCATGAACATCTTGACCTGAAGCTCGCGGAATCCCGATGAGCCAACGACAGGAAAGATGAATGCTTCTCATTCGTGAATCACGGTAATAACAGACATTAGGGACCCGCTGGGAAAAAGCAACATCATGAATAATGCGATAACATGGTGTGTGCTTTAAACTGCGAAGGCAACAGGCATCTTGAAAGACTGTCTCTTACATGAAACACATCCTCGTCAGGAGTTGTTCAGAGCAGAAAATGCCATCGCTTGACACCCCGTGTGTAATCATACATGATTAAATGAAGCAAAAGTATGTTGGTGAAATAGTCGACATGCACTATAAGCACATACAGGACCAACAGTGCTGTATATCAGTTGTACAAATGATTAAATTATGCTCTGAAACAAACAGCCCAGATTTGGCTGAGAAGTTTTGGCTCGTGAGAAAATACAGACGAACATGAATCCGAAAAAACAACTACAACAACAAAAAAAGACAAGGTTATGTACATTCAGTGTTCCTGAGACATTTTCACAGCTCCTGTAGGCGAGAGGGGATCTGTGCTGCTTTTCATGGAGGTGGCTGAAGGCTTAGGTGCACTGTTACTGTACTGTAGCACCTTCATCATTTATTATATTCACAGTTGGGTGCCTCTTGTCGGAATGAAAAAATCAGAGGTTGAGTTTATAATTGGTCGGTATGTCTCTAGGGTTGGTGCTGCGCCAAATAATACTTGCAGTGAAAGATCATATATGGCTGGGATTTCATCAGACTTGATTATTTTGACCAAGCAGGGTCATTAGCTGCTGATGAAACTAAAGATAGTCTGATAAACCGGCTGGTAGGTCGCATTTCTTTTGAATAAGGGAAGGGGGGAAAAAATTAATTAATGACCGGCGGTGGTGCCATCTATGAATGAGGATTCAGAGCCAATTACACAACAGTAAAGTCTGCTGCACACTGCTAATTAATGTTCAATTATGTGTGACTTTCCTGAAACCACTTCAACAGAATAAATTTCACTCCAGATCTCCTTTTCAGTGTTTTTAATGTTATCTTCAGAGGCCACAGTTTTATTCTGTCAGTAATGGAATCTTAAAATACGTTTTTTTTCGCTACGCAGGGCTCCAGACTTACTTTGTCATTGATTCACACCCAATAATACATTTAATTTAATTTCTTAAAACATTATGTAAATGAATCAATGAAAAACAGGAGAGTGAATGTTTTTCTTCGTTTAAATCACAGCACACGCAACGAGAACATTCTGACTCGTAATCTCGGCCACACCGGTGCGATCAATTAAAGTGTTTTTAAAAGACGCACCCTGTGGCGCTGTGACATGTAATGTTGAGACGGCTGCTAAAACAACTTCCATCACTGTTCCCCGGGTCCTTCCATTTTCAGTGCTATGTTTTCCTAAAGTAGAATACCTCCTTTCTCAATTGAGTTCTGTTATTTTAATCTGTGTCAGCACTTTCAAACACAATTGGCATTTTTAACCTACTAGCGATCTTACCTTTCTACAGCAGCTACAGCGAAAGACTTACTGTCACTTAATTAAATCGTGTGATAACCACTTCATCAGTGTCTCACCAGTTTTCCCTTGAGCCCGCTCTGCCTCGCAAGTTACCTTTAGCTCGATCACTATAAATGAATCCGGTGTGCAATGGTTCCAAATGGATTGACTGTCTCGGACAGGTTAGAAAATCAATTAGTAGCATTTTCACCCAAGGGGACTTAATTAAAATTGGATATAATCGTTGTGTTCTCTTCCCCACTCCATGACTCAGACTGGACATAAAGCAGAAATGCCTCAGGGGTGTGGAGGCTTGACAAGAAAGAGAACGCCTCTCTTCAGGTTTTAAAAACCTGATCCAGAAATCAAAATGAAAGCTTTCTATTGTTCCTTTTGACAGCAACAGCAGACAAAAAAGAGTTGTGCTTTCCTTTGTGGCTGAATAATCCACAGAGTTTTTATTTATTTATTTTTTTCTCAATCTCAAGCCTCTTTGATAAATTGCCCAAGCCGAGGGGGAGCTGAGCCGTCGTGTAGAGCAGAGAGGCTGGATGCACTTTTCTGGAGAGTGATTGTTAGCTGCAGCCCTGACTCATTTGTTTCAGATAAGTGCATCTGGCTGGGGACCGGTCACCCCCTACACCTGCATTCCACTGCAGATGAGGGGTGGAGTGAATTGCATCGGACGCAAATTTGTCTGTTCTGTGTACAAACTGAATGCACACATGGATCAGTACCTTCATCTCACTGGAGGCCACGTTTGTCAGAGTTCGACTCTCATCTGCTGCATGCTGCTGGGGGCCGAGTGACACCAGCGAAAGACGGTTGTTCTCCAAGATGACGTATAAAGCGATGATGTTGCCACTCGTGGTTCATTTCCAGTGCATGTTTGGCCTCTTTGGCAGCGCTCATCCTGTTATCCACCGCGAGCGTACCACTTTCACAGTGTGTGGGTGTGTACGGATTCATTAGGCTTCCAAAGTGTCTGGGATCCTCTGCCAGTCCTCCGCTTGGTGTCCTCTTAATGAGGACGGCCAGCCCAGACAGTTTGCATTGGCTTTCAATTTAATGGAGCTCTGACTGTGCGAGGGGGGACAACAGATTGTACAGTCATGCTGTCACAGCGGAGGCTGCTGGTGGAGGCGCAGTAGGAGAGAGCAGGAGAGCGGATGGACGGGTGAAACAAAGCTCGCCGTGACAGGATAATGGAGAGAACATTTCAACATGTCGTAACTCAGAAGGCTCGGCTGCTTCCTCTGGTGATGCAGCTATCTCCGGTGTGAAGTGGTTACGCTTGTCATGAGGGCTGATAATGACTGAAAATAAGGTGTCAAATGTAGGGATGCAAATGTTGCATACATTCTTTCAATCGATAGTTGGCTGTCTTAACTATCGATTATTGATTAGTGATATGTGACATATGTTGGACGTTATTCCTTTAGAAAACTGTTTTAAACACTGACAGCTACAGTAAACATAAAGTTACTTGAATGAGAATCAACATAAAAAATAATGACATTATTTTAATTGCAGAGCTCCAGTCTGTCGCTATTTAACAACTGGGCCATCAATATCTGGCCCATATTAAGGCTACTAAATGGCTAAAATGTAATAATATCAATTTGTATAGATGCCTTTCTGAATAATTTCATTTAAATACATTTTGTCACACTAGCATTTTGTATTTATTCAATATATTTGAAAAGCAAATATCAGTAATCTGTTATTGTAAATTCTGATACATTTGTGCCCATCTCTGATTGTCGATTTATACATTTTTGATCTAATAAATTCTTAAAGGCAATTAATCAATGAATCATTAATCATTAACATTCCTAGTCAAATGCTTATTGCTGTCTCAGCACAACAGCAAGGGCTGCAACTAATGATTTTGTTTTCATCATTGATCTGCCAATTGTTTTCTCAAATAATCAGTTGATTGTTTGGTCCATAAAATCTTTTAAAATTCACGTCAGAACCTAAGGTTTCATTCTGAAATTGCTTGTTTTGTTCAACAAAAAACAAAACCCAAAGACATTTCATTTTCTATCATAGAAGATGGAGAAAAACAGCAAGTAATCACATTTTAGGAGATGGAACCAGTACATTCTAAGCTTTTTTTAATTTAACAAAATGCGCTCTTTGAATTTGTTCTGAACCACCAAACAGAGATCAGGCCATATCATATTTTCCTGCACTGGAGAAAGATCTTAGGAAACTGAAATCACTGACACTAAAAAGGCAGCGAGGAAAGAGTTCCCAAACTGTGACACTTAGCAGTGAACTTGAGAAGTGTAGATTTGGCTACAGCTACTGCTTAGTTTAAAGAGTGGTGATAGTAGGGAAAGTAAATGACCAATGGTTGAATTTTCTATTGAAATATCCCAACAACACCAACTGGAAGATTCTTACAAACAATTTTACTCCTGACTGCTTCTAGCGAGGGCCATCAACATTCAAAGCTTTGATGGTGCTCGTTAAGAACGTTTTTTAACTCAAGCTGGAGGATGGATTCTCACCATCGATCCAAGTTTGTCACACTGAAATTAGATTCAGGTTGAATATCCAACAGACATCTGCTCTAGATCTAATCCAGTGGCAGCATCCAACCTGAAACCAACTTCATAGCAGTACAAACTTGGAACCTGCAAGTTTTGCCATTTTCCAAAAAATGTAGCGCGCTGAAGCGATGTTAGAGTACTTAGTTTGACCTGACACATATACGTTGGGTTTTCTATCAATAAATGTGTTGCGATGCCTATAACCTCCATCTAACTCTAACTCTAACTCTGAGAATGAATCATATTACATTTACTAATTGACCTGCATTATTGGGCAGTAACAAGGCCTAAAACTCATTTTTACTTCTATTTGAAGCCAATAAACACAAACAGTTCTAAATTTTTTACAAGCACATTTCAGTTCAAATGTATTAAGATTACATTTCATGACCCTATAATCCTCCCTCAACTTGCAGTGCTACTTCAAGGTCAAAGGTCAATTGGCTCCAACACTAATTCAACTTCCAGTTTAGTTCTTCGCGTCGCTGCAGACTGCACAGATCGTGTCTAGCACGGTGCTCGAGGCAGCTTGGTCACTACATTGTCCCGTCTCACATAAACCTACACACCATCACTTAAAGGTTCTCAAGGGCAACATACTCGAACACGACATAATGTTGTCCTTCATCCCCGTGGGAGTCCAGATGGAGTACATTGTGCATTCTCGAAAGTGGCTCGCAGCACCGGTACATGTCTTCGACAACACGTGCTGCTTCATGTCGCCACACAGTGGGAGGAAATGCAGAAATAGCCTCTGAGTCTCGAGTCCCAGGGGCTATGAAAAATTCACTCTGCAGGCCCGGAGTATCGGCGGCAACAGGCAGACAGCTGCTTGCTTGATTACCGGCTCCATTCTTATTTCATTATTTTACCTTCCACCTTGAATAGAGGCTGAAGGTCTCACAGCAAGCGAATATTTCCCCAGGGATGCTCCTGTCGGTTCGCCCCCGCTGCTGATTCTGAATCATATACAGCATTATTGACTTTCTTGCGAATTCCCAGACTGCTTTTTTTTTTATTTTTTTTTTATCAGTGTTATTGTGTTTCCTCTCTGCATTTGATTATAGGTTGACACTTGTACAGTAGCTGTACTGTGGAGAAATCTCTTGGCAGAGTACAGTAGGCCAGGGTGATGATATTCACATTTAATATTTGAGTTATCTTTGACTGTATGTGGTTTATAAAACTCTGTGTTAGATACCGTTAAATGTTAAAAAGAATACAATAACTAAACTAACTTAATCACCTGAAGGCTTTTCTCCTTATTCACTAACCAAACATAACTTCTTCCTCAAGTTGGTTATCTGCATGCAGGGTTAAAGCCTTTTAAGATCAAGATAAATATCTGCAGCAGGTCTCCTTATTACAGGAGCTTCTCTTTGTTTCCTCCACTGTTCCCTCGGGGCTTCCCTGATTATTAAAGCCATTCATCAAGTGAGTGAAATATCTCCTCCCACAGGGATGCCGTTCACGGGCTATTTACATTCACCTTGGTGGAAGTTACGACGTTGAGCTGGATTTTTATGTTTTGGTATTTACTGTGTCTGATTTCTTTTTTTCTATTCGTTGCTAAATGAGTTATTTCCTCTCTTCTGTGCCCTATGGATGGGACTCAAATGGAAGCATTGGGTAAATGAGCCCGATTTCACTCGCTGTCCCCGTAAGGCGGCAACTTTTCAGGTGAAAAATGTTTGCACTTAACCAAGAGGGGGATTTTCTTCAGTTATTCCAGCAGCTACCAGGGTTTTATTGTAAATGGCTCTCGTTGTCTTATTCTTACACTACTTTTACCCGACTGTAAGGTATGTGCCTACGTTTGCAAATTCCCTGATTTCATGCTTGGTGATACAAGCATGTGTTAAATACATTCTCCATTGTTGGTATTTTATCCAATTTAATCATCCAAGTTAATCATTTAGTTTGACTTTTTTTTAAACCGATATAGATAACCGATAATTACCCGCCTCTTGCAGCTGAAAGACGATAAGAAACAATAATATTCTGTGTACAAACTAGTATTTTAAAAAGTTTCTAAAGATGCACCTGTGCACCTTAAGGTCAAAAAGGCTAACATGTATTGACTAAAGATGCATGATTAAATATACCAAAGCCTATTCAGATTTTTTCTAGAAAAACACACTGACTATAATGAATGGAAAAGGGTTAGGGAACACGTGAAAAGCAGCAGTTGCTCGTGAAGGAATACCTGAGCTCCAGTCGTGCCATTAGCTGGCGAAATCCTCGGGTGTCACGTGCAATAAATTCTGTGATTTTGTCGCTAATTGCTTTGGCCTTTGTGTTACCTTCAGAAAACATCCTGCAGTTTTCAAACGCCTGTTTAATAGACACTAGTGTGGTCTTTTTTATTGTGCTACTAGAAGCGCTATTTGCCGCTGCTGCTCCCTCGTACTGTAATACACTTTCGTGGCGATGGCAACTTCTTGAGCAACTTATAAGATTTGTTGTACAAAAACTCCCAGACTTTTTTTCCTTCTTCTCAGAACCCTTGCGGACCCTTGCAGAGCATCTTGCAAATTGCAATTGTGTTGCCTTCATGCTGGTAGCGTGCTGTACTTGTTGTTCTAACGTTGTTACTCCTCCTCCCCCTTCTCTTCCTTGCCTTCTCTGTGTTGGTGGTGGATAGTTGACCAACTTTTAAGTGGCATAGCACTACTGTGTTGGGGGAATTATCGGTAATTAATGGCATAATAAGTAATAATTGGAATGTTCCGTTATTGGGCCATAATTTATCAGCCAAATAATTATCGTGCATCCCTAATATTAATGCTGCTTGTCAGGCGGAGACCTCGGGTGGTCACAGTAATTATTGAGGCAGCAGTGGAAGCAAGTCAGGCGAGAGATTTTCCTTGGGATACCTCTGGGACAAAAGGTTTTTTTTTATATATACATACCATAATGTATGTATGAAGTCTATGTATAAATGTCAGCAGCTGTAGTATCTAAAGCCTGATATACTGTATTCCTATATGCCATAGAACTCTCGTATGCACTTTCCCGGCGCTGTTTGTAATAATTTACACACTGAATGTGTATAAATCAGCAGCTGAAAGTCGTCAACAAATGCATTTTAAGCTTCTGTTTGACGACGTTCGCCAAAAGCTACAGCCCGATTGAAGCGATTGGGACTGAGGAGAGCGCTGAGAGACAGGCTCACACCCCGGTTTTGGTCTTTTCATGTGCGATATGTTGACAGCGCGAAAAATGCAGAACAGTAGAAGCCTTATCCTTTTAATGGTTTGACAGAGAGAAACAGAGGCTTGCAAGGATGGAGACAAGCTCTCGCTGCCAGCTCCCTCGCTCACACACGGGCGCACACACACACGGACAAGCAAAGATACGGATGTCACACTTGCTTCTCGTCCATGCTAATAAGCCCTCTGTAATTTAGGCGTCCTCAAACAGCTCAGGCCTCTCTCCATAGCAGGGAGGGAGGGAGAGGGAGAGGATCGATGGATTGACCTCACGCTGGCACTCAGGCTGGATTTATGTCTCTCATTTTGCCCGGGACCGGAAGAAAATATTTAAGAGTGGTCTCTTTGGTCTCGAGCGGTGTACGTTTGTTTATATATTTATGTCCTCCACCGTATTGCTTTCTTTCATTATTTTCGCCACGCTTCATTTTTAATGAGTCTTTGGTGGATAGCAGGCAGCCGCCTCCGTGTTCTCATGGCCTCATTTCTATCATCGCTCTCTGAGCAATATAGTTACAAAATGCCACGGAAGACCATTTTAAAAATGCGTGTACTGTACTTGCATCCTGAAACAAGGCTCCCCTGCCTCTACTAGGAGACAGTTCTGACAGTACTGCCTTTGTGAAAATCTATACTTAGAAAAAAGCCGAGTCGAGCAAACTCTTTCTGTGCCAGCTATATAGCATTGTAAATGAGACGACCCAGTGTGCTCGAGATTTCCCTGGAAGTCAATATTCACATCTGAAGAGCAGTATTTATTATTCCCCTTTTCTCTGCCAGTTCACGGCCGTGAAAATTTACCAGTGGAGACGGCCTATGTGTTGATTTAGCATTCTGCCGAGGTTACGGGATTGATTGCTGGTGACTGGCTACTGTGATTAAAGTCAGGAAACAGTCGGGCGTCTGCTGAGCAGGCATGCCAGGGCCTGACGTTGGCACACCACTCATAGGGGAGACAGTCTGTTTGTCAACAAATCGTGATTCACAGGCAGGTTGCAGAAGGGCGCCCGCATCGCAAACTGGTAGGCAATCTGACAGCTGTCGGATCGATAAAGCCAAGAGGAGGAGGAGCGGGAGCAGGAGGAAGGACAGGTGAGGCAGGAAAGGGTGACATTTGTTTGGGCACGGCATGATTTGGTGGTACCATTATTGACATCAATCTTTTACTTGATGCACGATATTGTTAAGGATCCTACAATCAGCTCGTTGAGGCGAGGCAACAATTCAGCTTCTTGTAACTTTCAGTGGAATCATGACACGAAGATCACTTTACGCAATTGATTCCTCAATTCCAAGACAATTTCAATGATTAATGAAGTGAATCTTTAAAGATTTTGTTTTACGCTTTTTCCTGATCTGAAAAATACCATACGCAACAATGTGGCTGTGTCTGTTGCAAAAAAATCTCTTTCATTTTACCGTATCTTATCTCTACTCTGTATTTTCTTTCCCCAAATACATCATACATCATATGCAGATCATACATTAGAAATGAATAAGTTAAGAAGAAGAAAAAACACAGAAAACCAGTCAATTTTCACATTTCCTGTCCATTGTCCTGTTTGTGGTTCACAATTGCACGCAGCCTGTTGTTGAATGTAGCTCACAGGTGCATCTCATTAAGCTTAGGAAGCAGTTCAATTTCACGCCACTGGGGGTGAAATTGAATGAATATGGAACAGAAGATGAAAAAAAATACAGTATTTATTTAGTATCTAACAGAAGGTGTGTTTTTTGTGTGAGAACACTGAATAATGCAATAAAAAAACTGTACACACTGAAGAGGCTCTTCATAACAGTGTGTAGTAGTTTGAAACATGAAACATGAAACATGTGGCCCTCCTCGTCTCTCCTGGTTGTCTCTACAAGCCTTTTGTTCAAGTTGTTTAATGCTGCTGGACTGTGGATTTCTTTGTGAAGGACTCGGGTCAGATTTTCTTCGACAGTCCAAAGGAGGCGACCTTATGCGTGTACTTGAGTGCTCCGCCAACAGAGAGCAACAGTAGCTGACATTAGCATAGAAATGGAGTCCACCAACATTAACTTAACTGGATACCAGCACAAGTTGTATGATCTGGTTAAGGACTTTCGAGACAAAATACTTTATTAGACCCCCACTGAGTGTCTCTATACATTACAGACTATAACAAGTAAGATAATGATTAAAAAAGACATACACATCTCAGGACAGTACATGATAACGGGAGAGCACAGCACCGTAAATGATACATATTTGACATTTGACTTATATTATGTGCTGCGTAGTTTCTGTCAGAAATAAAAGCCCCTTTCACACATGCAAAGTTACCTTGAAATTTACCAGATATCACCAGAGCTGTGTGTGTGACCTGGATTTTGCCTCGCCAGCTCCCCCAAGTCTAATTTTTTCGCCCATGTGTGAACAGAGCAGGTCATTTCACAGCGAGTGAGTGGGCCTGTGGACACCGCCGCAAGGAATGCAGTTGCTTTGTACTCTTTTCGGCATGCCTACATAAATATCGCTCTCCACTCTTGGTATGCAGATATGTCCGAATAAGAATGTTGTATTGATATCAAAGCCAGTGAGTCGGATGAGTCCTCCTCCTCCTGCACATCTGGAGTATTTCCAGTGGGTAAGAACACACCTGATACTCCTGTTGTGTGCTACATGTGTCCAATGTCCAGACCTGATTGTCCGATGTGCGCCAATAATGAGCCATTTTTTGGCATAACTAGTGCTCGACATTTCGTTACATGGTTACAGTTATTCCTAAACCTGAGTTTTACAGCACGTCCAACGCTTCCAAAGCTAATGTTTCCTGGTGTTAAAAGATGCTGATCACTGCATTTTGTCATAAAACAGTCCCTCTTGCAGCTCAGAGAATTGCCCCCAGCATGAGAGAATAAAAGTGGAGTAAGTGCAAGTTGGTGTGAAATCTGATTTTCTGTACTATATTTTTATTTTATTTTCACTTTAACTAGTATTTTTACAGGAAAAATTAAGAAGGTTGATTTATTGGATTTTTATTTTACATGGATCACACATGCACACATAAAACAATAACAATATAAGCATTTCTCAGGATTCAGTGTCAACCCTACAAAATGGAAAGGTTTTACTGAATAATATACAAAAGCATTTGAATAATTAGTTAACCAAATCGCCACGTGTTAAAACATTTATGTTATTTTAGGTTCAATTTTCAATTTAATTTCAATTGAATTTCAATTCAAACGGTGAACTTATCTTGTTTGGTTCAGGAAAGGATCATGTTTCTGCTCAAAATACTTATTTCGCCACCACAAACATGACTGGAAAATTGTCCCAAGGTCTCTGTGAAAATATTCACACCTTTCACACTTTCACAGTTACAAATGTTGAAACGCAGTCTTGAACAGCAGTCACTGGCTAAACTCCACCACCATCCTCTCCACCTCCAGACATGAAAGTTTAGTCCTTAGTATTTAATATAAATGTGATGGGACACGTATTGTAGATATAACACAAAGCCTATGACACGTAAAAATTTAAACAACTGACTTGTTTTATAATGTTATAACACAATGAATACTCGGTTTTAAAAATGATCAGTTTTAACTTCAGTAAAAGTGATGATGCACATTTGAGACAGCTAAGTGTCAGTACGTCCATAAGTTCCACAAATAAGCTTTAATGGATCTCTTTGATGGACAAGTGAAGGAACTGTATACATTAGTGAGGATAGAAACTGAAGGAGGCACATAGTGTGTCTCCACTCATAAACACAGACGGGCCATATGGTCATTGTAGATGTACATCAGTGTTCAGCGTAACTGTTCTTTGTATAAAGGTGTTTGACCACATGGTGATTATGATGTGACAGAGTTTTTTTATACGCCTCAATTCCTGTATTCGTGTCCGACACCTGACCTAACAAGGTTTCGTAGATGTGCACAAGTCGTTCATTGCTGCTGTCTTTGCTCAATGAATTTTCATTTAATCTGTGAAATATCAAAACCCTGAAAATGTTCAATCAGCATTGGTATCAACTAGGACTGTCCTGAACACCTCGCCATACTTTCCTCAATCTTGCGGTCATTAATTACTTGCATACATCAGACATCAGTCACTGTCTGTGCCATTCCCCTCCTCCTAAGTCTTAAAAGTCAAGAGTCACGAGTGTTGAGTTGTTGCGTGCATATGGACCACAACTGTTCAAGAAGAACACAACTGTGCCCTTGCAAGGATTTTTTTCCTCAAGAACGCCTTGAGGAAATTTCTTTAAAATTGGGCACAAATATCCGCTTCGACTCAAGTGTGAACTGATTGCACTTTGGTGGTCAAACATCTCTCAGCTCCTGGCTCCTAACACTGGTAATGAGGCTGTTTGCCCTTCACTGGAAGCAAAGAATCAGTGAACTAAGTTAATTATACTACAGATTCAAAGAGCATAACAATTACATTTAATCTGTGTGAGGAAAGAAAGAAGGTAGAAAGCAGAGTTTGCAGTTTTCTAAATGCCTCCGGCCCATGAAGTGAGGCCTCACTCATAAATGCACTGTTTTCATTTGTCGTCTTTCCATTCACTATCGCTCTCCATCTGGTTGAGGCATTCTTCTTTGTCCTCTGATGTTTTTGTAATTGCTCTGACTTCCTGTGCTTTGGTCAGGATGAATCTGCGTTACAAAGGAGCTGAATGTCGCAAACCTTTTTTTTGAGGAGGCTCTCCACCCACGCCCTTACCTTTCTCGTATGAGGACATCCTGTGCGTTAGTGCCTGCATCAAACACACAGCAGCACAGTTTGTGTCAGGAAGATGTTACAACTTTTAATATGCATCTCAAATCCACACAGCTACATGTACACTCACACAAACACACACTGTATGCTGACAACAAGCCACAGGGCAGCACACACACAGTGAGACACACACACAGAGCAAGTCTCCCAGGGTGCTGAACACCTGCCAGAGCTGCCGGGCAAGGCTCCAGGAGATGTGGTGAGCTACTCCGAGAGTTAGAGGCATCTCTTTATGCCAGAGACCAGAGAGTCAACAGACACAGACGCAGGGAGGAGGAGGAAGTATGGAGGGCAGCTGCGTTAGAGGAGGGAGGCGAGAGTACAGAAGGTAGGAGGAAACTCTTAATAGTGAGACAGTAAGAATGAAAGGGCAGTAGAAAAAGGGAGAGGAGAGAAAACAAGAGGGGGAGATTTGTGGGAGGCGTAACTGGGCTTGAGAGAGAGACAGCTAAGGAAGGATTTAAAAGAGAAAGAGAGCGCTGGAAAATTGAGAGAAATCTTGCGTTTGCAGAATCAGGGTCTTATTGGCTGGCTGTGGAAATGGGAAAGTGCAAGAATTACCTAGCAGCTATAAGCCTGCCTTGCTGTGGCTCGGGACTCCTGAGTGTATTTGAGGACTGCCCATGAAGCTCTCTCTCCTTTGCTCGACTTTGACTGCACTCACTGTGGTTTCAAATAGCTGCGGACCCTCAGCTAGTTTCATCAATCCTCCATCAGTTCTGCTTTATACTGTACTTTGGCTGGGAGTTGTAGAAAGCGATTGTAGGAAAGGGTTGATTGTAGGTTTGGAATAATTGACTTGGTCTTGATGAGTCTATGAAATAAAGACAAGTGGTGACATACAAGCAGCACTATATCAGCTGTATCAGCCAAGGACAAGCGCCATAGTTCTTGCACATTTTTTCAAAGCATGTGTCCTTGATTTTGGCAGCAACCCATCAGATTTATCAGTAGGAAATCATCAGCCGAATCAAAGTAAGCTAACGTTAGCTTCATTAGTTGGTAGCAGTCGCCTGGTAGCATCAAGGTCCACCTTCCACTCTGTCACGAATGCAGAAATAATGTTATTTTTGTCCGCATTGTGTGAAGCACTTTGTGTCACTTTGATGTATGAAAAGTGATATACAATTAAGTTTGTTTGTTTGATTGATTGATTGATTGATAAACACTTTTTTTAATCTATTCATTACCCCTCACTACACTCGTATTCTTTTTTTCCATCAATAAATGAGTGCCATTCTCAAAGCTTGCGTCCAGTATGTTTAGACAGTCCCTGTTTAAGGGAGACGTTTGCTGAACAGTCGATTGATAATGGAACAATCCATTGATTTTCCATTGGCCAGCGATCAACTTTAATGTCAGCATTAATTTCAATTAAAATTTGTTTCCAGTACTGACCTTTTTGGAGAACACTCCTCATGCCTTTTTGTGTGTCTTTTCCGGTGTGACACACAAACATCTTTTTGTGTGCGGGAACACAGCCTGTTCAAAGTGACAGATGTTGCTGCCTGTGCTCTGCCTCTAGCTGTTGGTACTGTATCACTGAAATGAAAAAAGTGCCAGCCCCTGCTCGGAATACTAAGAAAATTCAGATGATTGAAATGCCACCCTCTGTTGTTTTGCTCGTATATTTTATGCGAAGTTTCTGCCTCAGCTCTGGCACCATATGCTCAAAACACATTATTGCAATACATTGTGATAAGTTTTGTCATACCCTCCGTGCTCTTCATCAGGCACCTGAGAGAAGGAGTGCCAGTCCTGAATAATGAGATGTATAAAAGGAGGAAAAAAATGCATGAAGTAAGAATATGTCTGAAATGGAGGTGAAATATTCTTTGACTCATCCAGCCTCTTTAGAAGCACTCGCGCAAAGTGCTTTTTTCAAAAGGCAGCACTGTTATAAAAGAAAGAATCCTCGGTGTGAAACCGGAGGAAGTGTCTTTTCTCAGAGATATTTCTCAAGGCAGAAAGGCTTCAAGTCTTCATTTTACCTCGACCATGTTCCTTCTGGATATTTCTTTCAATTTGTATCCTTTGTCCTTTGGAGTGAACGAAATTTGTGACAATAAATGATTGCCAAGTCACCAGGTATTGATTCAGCCTCACGGTGTACTATAATTGCTCCTGTGGGCTCCTCTGGAAAAGGTTACAGCTGTGGTAACATTACAGTTTAATTTTCTGAATGCTTTAACTTCCTAATAATAATTAGAATTAGAAACATTCTCCGATGTCTGAATCTCTTGGTCTTGTTCAGTTGCATCCTGAAAGATGTTCATTCCATCAGAAAACACATGCATCATCAGAAGAAAGCAAATTATCATGGCAGTTGCGATTACCGTCTAGAACGGCATCGACGGAACAGTTAGCGCCGCAGGAAATTGTCCCAGAAAGCGCGTCCCATTGTGCAGCAAAATCACAAGAAATCTTTGCTGAAGCATCTGATGTTTCCGTCTCCTTGTGCTCTACACAGACATTAAAGTTGTTATTCAGAAAACAAATGATTTGCCGGCTTCGATATCTTGTTAGCTCTTTGATGCTTTCACTTGGCCGTAGTTTGACAGTTTAAAAATGAGTTTTTGTTGTTGTATCTGTAAAATTACAAGTTTCCATTAGTTTCACCCAGTGGCATTTCATTTCACACGTCAATAAAACACTCAAACAAGAAATCCTAAAAGTCCTTGTAAAATGTTTAAACTTGATTCAAGGAAAAAATAATATATTTCATCTTCAGCACCGTATATCTTTCCAAGAAAAGGTCGATATTGGGAAGTTTTTTTAAGTTAACTTAAAAAAACTTAACTCGATGCACTGCAGTGGTTCTCATTGTCATGCAATTGTTGGACCACAGTTGAATTACATGAATTATGTTGTTTATCCTCATTTATTTGATCTCAATTCAGAATGCAGTTCTGCGTAACTTGATTTGATAACATCAACAATCATATTGATGTAAAGAAATTCGCTAACGATATGGACCAAATCACACTATTTGTTGACAGTTACTTGACGAGTGGAAAACCCTTGCATCAAGCACTCGCTTGAATACAACTTAAATGTCTCTTTTCATGTTATTTCAAACTGTCTGTGTCATTTTAAAAGCATGTTTGATGCTTTCATATCTCATTAATAACACTTTCACGACATTGGTTTGGAGACAATCGGGTCACAGACTGAAGTAAACAACAGCTGGAGTTCACCCCAAACTACCAGTTAGTCCGAGATGTCACTTTTAGGTAGTTATTAAAGATGCTAGCAAAGCAACGTAGCACAGCAGAAGCATCAAGTTGGTTAGATTACCGCATTTATGTATATATCTTTAAAGGTGCAATATGCAAGAATTACCGTGTCAAATTCATATTCGAGACAAATCGGGGGCTGCATATCTACAGAGTAACGACCAACTGCAGCTACATTTAGCTACCTTTAGCTCGTTAGTTTAGTTAGCTGTGCAGTGATTTTATACTGGGGCTGGTCAGGGCTAGCCGGCTAGAATGCTAACTTCAGGGGGTATCTGTACAACAGAATACGTAGCCATCATGACATGAAAACTTCTTCCTCTTGTAATGTCTCATTTGTCAGCCAACACTCAAATCATATTAATATTTAAATGTTGTTTTTTCTTTGATCACAGTTAAATGCGCTTTTCACTGTTTTTATCATAGCTCCGGGCCACGTGTTTTTATCTGAAATAGCTTCGAGCCTCTTGTTATATAGCACACCTCTCATGACCCACTTGTAGCTGACAGGTCTGAGAATTGAGTCCTCTCTCTGTTACATGAGAGCTGCCTCCCGACATCAGCTTTAGAAACCAGGACGAAACTTTGTTTTCTGCCTTGGTATCTGTCATCATCATGATAAAAACTCATACCGCGAGATGGAATTGGGACAGGATCTGAGAGACAGACTGAGACGCATTTTCAGCTCGCCTGTTATTTTTTTTAATCTCGGGAGAATTTGAGTGACAGAGACACAAAAGTGAAAGACAGAGTTATTCTCAGGTGGATACGTGTGCTGGTTTTTATTTCACCATCAAGCGCTGTCTGTTCAGACATAATGGACTTTCATGTTGCCATGAAAAAATACATGCTCAACAACGCAACACCTTACCTAGTGGGGGAAACGCTCGAGGGACTTTAGTCTAACATATGGAGAGATTTTGTTTTGGGACTGAATGTCAGCCAGCTTGTTCATCTCTCAGCGGAGGAAGTGAACTAGTACACAGGGATTTGATTACTGCTGTGGCTTTCAGCAGAGGTTCAGTAACTTCCCAGGGATCTAAAGACAATGTGTTGATTTGTAGTCTGTAAGTCCTGAAGTAAGACTGGTCCGTCATTATAGCTGCAGATGTTGAATACTTCCAGGTATTTAAAGAAAAAAAAAAGTTATGCAAGAAGGTATCTGTACTGAGCAGGCTGGACTACAGTGTCATTTCCATATGTCATTCTAGGGCTGCACGATTCTGGAAAAAATGTGAATCACGATTTTTTTGCTTAGAATTGAGATCACGATTCTCTGGCCCGATTTTTTTACACAAAATGTTTATTGCACTGATGAACTTGAACAAAACAAAAAAAACATTGTAGAATGGCAGAGGCATACTACTATGCCTCTGCCAAAGCAATGTTGTTTTTGTTTTGTACCAAGTTCTATCATTGGATGAGAAATGATTTTTACAAAAGTAAAAAAAAAAATTAGGGCATCCTTTAATACCTCATGTTGTACAGGGGCCGTATCTTTAGCTAGGTGATATGTGATAGCTGACGTGACGTGAAGCTCGAAGTTGGGCTGTGAACAGTTGACGACGAATTTGTCTTCAAAATAAGAGCTTTACATTGCACCCCATTGGAGTTTAGAACTGGGTTCTTAGCGGGGGGTTTTTAATTTGAAAGTAGCGACCGTTCCTAGCTTGTCGCTACAACAACAAGCTAACACAACCATACAGCTAGAGAGACGCTAACATCTCCCGGATTTCAGTGGCTGTCCAGTTGCTCATCTAGCAGGCGAGGCGGAAATAAGTGTACCCTCCGAGGCGGCAAATCGGCGGACCAAAACAGACCCCCAACTTGCCGCCCCCTGTCTAAAACCGCGACCTAGCCGCCAAAAGGACGGGCAGATTGGCGGCTTGCTGCCCCGTCTAAAAACGGCTTCTCACTCACTCCTTCCAAACACTCAACTGCAGGCAGGCTTCCCCCACTGAATCACGTGTTGTAAAGACGCTTTACCACAGGTTGAGGGAGGAGGCAGCGGCAGTGCTGCATTTGGGGGCGCTTAAAAAATAATCCGGGAGGAAAATAGGAGCATTTGTTTGTGATTCAGCTCGAGATATAAAATGCCTCAGAATCGCTGTGTGTAGAAATGAGATCACGTGTATGTGTGAATCGAGATCGCGATTTTTTTAACGATTTTTTGTGCAGCCCTATGTCATTCTATTCCTAACAATCACTTCTAAAGGCCCTACTTCCTTTTCTTCATGTGTGGATTCGACTGCTCTGCTTCTTCTGCTCCTCTCTTAGCATTCCCTCTCACTTTTCCATCAATCTTTCTCATCTCTCTCTTTGCGACACGCTCACCTCAGTTCACCTCCGCCCTCGTAGTTCTTTTCTCTCTTTTCCCCTCTTTCCTCTCCCTCCACCCTTCTTGGCCACTGTCCGTCTCCGTCCCCACAGTACGTCTCCTCCTGACAAATGAGGCCACTGCAGGCAGCGGTGCATCAAGGGCACTACTCCTGAGGGCCTGGTCAGTCGAGCGACACCAAAGTCCTCCCCACCGTTTCTCTTTCCTCTGCCTTTTTTTTACTTACGTCTTCCAGTTTATCGCTGGATCATCTTCACGCTATCTAACTACAGTGAATGTCGATTACAGATAGGGTGACTGACTTCTCTCTTTTGCTCACATGGTCCAAATAGACTTGGCCTGTGTGTCTTTGCAGGGTTGTGCCTAGTTAGAACTGTGTCTATATATTGACTATCTAAAGGATGATGGACTCGCTGATAATTATCACCCAGCTCTGCAGTCTTTCCTGGTGCATATCAGCTTTTGTTTTTTTTGTTGTTGTTTTTTCAACCTGTGACTTCACTGTTTTGCTTCAGTCTCACTGCTCTCATTAAAACCTGTTTCCAGCAGCAACAGGTGGCTGATTTTTAGCAAACAACCGCCGATTATTCCACTGTGCACTACCCGCCCAGTTTTAGATAGCTGAGAGAAAAAAAGTGATCGACCAGCTGGTGAAAATCATGGAGCATTTAGAGCCGTGTGTTCACCTTTCTGTGGGTGGACACCAAAAACGACTGAAAAGGAGCATTAACATTAACATTTGTCAGGTGGCCACCAACACAAGTGAGTGGTGTTGGATGTGTAAATAAGCAACTGTTTGCTGATACTTTCATCAAACCAATGCAATAAGTGGAAAAACTACCGAGTAGCTTCTATCACAATGTTGTATTTCAGTTTTATTTGGTTCTGTTTTTTATTGTGAAACACCAGAGCAGGTTTTTTGAATTTGTCGTGGTGTATGTTTTTTTGTTGTTGTTGTTGTTGTTTTCTGTGGGCACTTTTTGCTGGCTGTAATTGGTTCTGTGAAGAAAAGATCTCAAAGTGTTTAAGAAGGCAGAGAAAAAGGTGCCGAAATTCGGAGATTTGCCGTGCGCTAAGCCACCAGAGCTATTAAACAGACCAAAAACAATCAAACAAACAAACAAAAAGAATAAGATAGCTTGCAAAGAGCTAGGCCTGCTCTTGTTTTTGTCTTGTTTCTGTAGGGAAATGCCCACAACAGCGCACCAGAGCAAAAATCCTTCATTCAGCATCCTCACCCCAGCAATATTTTTTAAATACGCTCATGTGATGTCAATGCAATCAGTGAGACTGAGATAGGTTGTAAGATAGATGATGAGCTGAGGAGGAAGTGTCTACGGTGAAAACAAGACTCAGTAGCTACATTAACATTTAATCGATGCATTTAATCATCTCCTCGGATGGTTTATGTGCGCTTTACTTCCACTGTACTGTATATTAGCTATATTATAATTAAAATGGTAAACAACTCTCGCCTGGTGTTTGCATTGATTCTGTGTGAAGAAGTTAATTATGCAAAAGTGTCGATTTAATGTCATGACATTTCTAACTGTTCATGGGGATAAGGCTGTAACTGTATATGTTTTATATGATATGAAGTTGTCACTGATCCGAGCTGTTGCTGAAGTAATCGAGTTCAATTTCTCCCAACTTAAACTCAGAACACGTGGGGGAATTAAAAGGCTCATTAAACCCGTTCTAATTACTGGAAATGTGCGTAAAAGTTAGTGCCAATCCGAGTCTAGTCTGCAGTAAAGTCAAAGATGTTGTAGAAACATTTGGAGTGCAGTCATGGTTTTGGACGCTTTTGAAAGGTCATACGCTAAAAAATTGACCGACAATGTCAGAAGCTCTCTCAGTGCTTCTGGCATTAATCTATGCCGCAGTTTGAACACACACTGAATTAGTTATTTTCAATGCAAAAATAAGCCCTCAGATGACCTGTAACTGCGCTTACTATTAGCTGGAAAACAAAGTGGGTCCACATCTTAAAGTCTTACATGGTCCGAGCTCAAACAAGATAATATAACAACAACAATATAAGTGACAATAAAAAACTAAAAAACTCATTATAGTTCTTTGTTTGCTTATTTACACTAACTTAAATAGTGAAAAACAAGTGCTTAGGTGGGAAAACAGCCTATTGGCCAACAAGCGAAATTATTTTGACCACACAAACACCAGAGGGTGCATTATGGAACATTATCTTTTTTGCTGTCGTGGGTAAACTATGATTTTTACAGATCTAAAATCTAAATGTGTGTTTAGAGATGAAAGGTGCTCTTAATGTCTCCATTTTGCTTTCCATGGACTAGAAGGATCACAAACTGTCCCCCCCTATACACACACACCAACTGCACTGTCGGATGATATGTGATGGAAAATGTGCAGTTCTGTTGAGTTATTGACCATTACTGCCAGCCAGTCCAGAAAAAATAATGTTGCCTGCGTGGGCTGTTGGACTTATACGTGCGTGCGATTGAAGAGCAATGACACATCCTAATTACTATATCGGTTTCAATCTTCAGCACAGGCTGCTGCAGCATCGACACATGGATTATACAAAGCAATGTTTCCAGCACTTTTTCAGTGCAGTTTATAGTCTTGATTCCTTTAAACATCCCATGAAACAAGGTCAAACTATTGTTCAAATTCCAACAATGCTTGCTGCTACAGATGGAGAGACATTTGTGTGAATCAAAAGTACAGAGCTATACATGTTTACTGTAGGAAAACGATTGTGGATTAGCCAAAAATGACCACCAAGTAACCTCAGCAAGCAGTTTGTTGAGTCGATATCTTCTCCCTGATTTGTCTTTGCTATATATACTTGTTACAAACACCTTGCACCCATGTGTCACACAGTTTCTCCCTTGAAGTGCTGTCAGTGAGAAATAGAAATCTTGACATCTGTGTTTCTGTGACATCTCCATTATTTCCCCCTAACTTTTTTTATGTTATTTCTCTTTGGGTTTTTTTTTCCCCATCTTGCAGCTCTATTTACAGAGGTGCCACACGACATCACGACACAGAGCGGCGAGGATGTAGAGATGGCTTGTTCTTTCCGTGGAGCGGGCTCTCCCTCCTACTTGCTGGAGATCCAGTGGTGGTACATCAAGAACCACAGAGACTGGCAAGAGAAGACCGCCCGGATCACTAATAATGTAAGCCGCGAGGGATAACAGACTACTTGTTGTGGGTCCCAGCAGGGGTAGCTATTACTACCCTGGGGGGTTCGCTGCTGCTGCTGCTGCTGCCAGGGGCCACATGGAAGTTAACTCAGCTTAAAAATGATCCTGAGATTTGACTTACACTTCCATGTGTGTGTTAAAGTGAAACTCTCGCCAAAATGCAACCTAGGCTTTCTTTGTAAATGTATATGAGTCAAACCTTCTCGTAAAAGCATAATTATGACGAAAGAGGCAAAGAGGTACCGTAGAGGTACCGTAGTTTCGTATTCGGGTCAAGCTTATTTTCTCAGTGCAAGGGGCACTTTTACGATGGCATCAAAATCGCTATTTTTAAAACACTAAGAAGGCTCGACACAACATGAAACTTTGTTCGTAGTATCACCAGGGTCTCTACACATGAACACGAGCATTGAGAACATTGTTTGTGTACACTGGGTTTACTAAAAAGAGAGTTTTCGAACAAATCACCTTAGCAGTAGCTTGTTCCGCTCCCAGTCGTCATGGCAGCCGAGAACTATCGATCTCAGAATGCAACGTAACTTTGAGGAGAGTTAAGGTGGACCGCTACTGTCTTCCGGCGACAACTATCCACACGGTATCTCACGTGACTTTTACGGCTTTTTGTTTTAGTATTGTTTCTTATATGAGGCTCCTTTTTCAACTTCAAAGTCAATATTATTTTTCGCTAACTACAAAACAATGAATTATCGGTATATCTATATGGAACTAAGCTTTAGGAGCAGTCCACTTTAACTCACCTCCATGTTACGTCGCATTCGGAGATCGACACTTCTCACTGGCAGGACGGTGGCGAGCGGAGGAAACATCTGCTAACGTGAGTTGTCCAAAAGCTTTCTTTTTAGTAAACTATCACATCACAAGTAACACACTCACACATCAGCGACACAATCAAACAGGAAAAAGAAAATGTATTATTGTATATTATCTTTTCATCATAGTTACACGATTGCAGGTACCATAACACGTATTTACATGTCTGTGTGAAAGAAACAAAAAGAAATGCTGAACCCAACTGTCTGATGGAAGTGTTTGATGAAGAGCCAACTCTTTTTATAACAACATTTCACATGGTTCCCAGTAAAAAATAAAAACAGAAAACAGAATGGAAATTATGTCCTGAATCATGTATATGCTAATGAATCATTTTTCTCTGTCGCCTACATTGTTTCTTCAAAGTTAAACCTTTTCAGGCAATCTCCCCTTTTTCAGCCTTTTTTGGACGGAGCCGCTCGGACTGAACCGAAGCTCGCTGTATGTCAGGCATAAGGGGAGTGGAGTATTAGCCGTGGCAGAAACCCTCTGGTGCGAAAACGAAGGGATAATTGCTGATTAGCATTTGCCTGCACTGGGGGGAACAGGTTGACTCTCTCCCATCACGGGGGAACTCAGACTCCCCTGTTGCGCCTCTCGACACCATAATTGGCACTGAGAAAGAAATAGATTTTCAAAATCTCTGTCTGCTGCATGCATAATTCATACCTATGCCCAAAAGAATACCTCTGCGGCACTGCACACACATCCATTCACACATCTGATGCTCGGAGGCTGTAGACATCTTTGAACATGCGCACATGCAAACATACGTAAAGCTTAACCAAAAGAGAAAAAGTGCAACAGATAAGCAATCCAGGGAGACTTGGCTTTTCAGAAACACGGCGGAAGACATCAGACATGTTTGTCCACTGTAATGTTTTTGCTGCTGTGAGCCAATGAGAATGAGATATTTTTAACACGAGGATTTTTAGAAAGGTGCAGCCTCGGTCAGCACTCTCGTCGCTAATCCATCATCCATATTCTCTTTGCAGTTCGTACCTCTGGAGGAATCATCCAAAGATGCCACCAAGATCAGTGTGAGTTTGATCTTGCGTTAACTCTCGACTGATATGAAGCAAAGACAATACTAACCACATATTTTTTTTTAAAGATGTATTTCCATTCATGGAGAAGTGCTTCAGTTAAAGGTGCACTATGTGGTGTTGGGGAGGAAAAATTTAATCACAGGAGAAATATCTTCATGGAAAAACTAAATGAACAATCTTTCTTAAATTGACTGACATGACTGAATAAACAAACTGACATTAAAGGACAACACAATGTCATACTGTTATTTATATGTGGCGGACCCCGCCACCTTTTTAGCTACAAACAGTGTCCTGGGGACCTTATTTCCCTCTGAGAACAGCTTGTTTATTCAGCTATGGAAAAAATACATATTTATGAGTTTGTATTATTACCTCATTAATACTGTAAATATTACATTTCTGAGTTTGAATTTTCTCTCAAAAACTACATAGCGCCCCTTTAAGTGAAAAAACTTAAACTTTAAGTGTATGTCCACATTGTATATTTTTTTGTGTCCCCATTAGGTGGTAAAAGTGGCCGGCAGCAACATCTCCCACAAGCTCCGTCTCTCCAGCGTCAAGCCGTCAGACGAGGGAACGTACGAGTGCCGCGTCATCGACTTCAGCGGCAACGTGGCGCAGCACCACCGCGTCCACGCCTACCTCCAGGTGGAGCCTGAGAGGAGCCAGGGGTCGGACGACGCCAAGCTGCGGGAGCCGGGGCAGCAGTCACATGGGAACCACCCGCACCCCCACCGCCAAGCAGAGGGCAGGGAACTGAAGAGGAGATCAGCCGGCAGCAGCAGCACTGACTGTGATGAAAGCTGCATGCTCTAGAGTGGGCGGCCTGCCTGTCGGTCTGCATGCTCATGACTTATCTTGAGAGAGGGACGGTCATCAACACACACCCGTCACCACAGAGTTGAGGCGTCAGACGTTGCTGGACCCCACAGTTTGTTCATCTGTCTTTATTATTGCTGTTAAAAGGGCACGGTGTTATTGACAGAACGTACGATTGCGTTCTTTTAGTCGCTGGATTATTTGTCTCCGTGCTTTTTTTTTTTTTTTTTTTGCATTTGTGTTAACGTAACGACAGAGAACTTTACTTTATTTATTTGTATTTTATCCAGGCGGGACTCTATGGGGGGTGAGCACCCAGAACCTTTAGTTACAGTGCACAGAGTCAGAATCATCATGGAGATCACTGAGAACAACTCACTGATACAGACACAGATCATTTCCTGTGTTTTACCAAACACATGCCAAAAGCTGTAGTATTCTAATGTAAATGCTTTCTATGAAATAAAGATTAAATTAAGCTCTTTTCATTCATCTGAACACTTTTCATTTGTGTAATCTTTGTTTGAATCTTATCTGTACGCAGCTTTCTATACCCCGACTGAAGTGTTTGTTAAAATAAAATGTATGCCTTCATCACATCAAGATAATATATAGATTCTTGTGTATATTCACACTTACTGTCGACTTTTACTGCTATCCTTTCAATAAAGTTTACCCCATGCTATTAACCAAATGACTCAAGAAAACACAACTGCAATATGTTAACCTCTCCAAACCTTTTTCTGTCATGGAGTTCTTCATCTGAATCACATTCTCCTCTTTGCCTGTGTTTGTTCTAAGTGCTGCTGTTTGCTATCTGTTCCGTTAAATACATTCATTTGAAATTCCCTTGGTCGTTTTTTTTCTCTCTGATTCTGCTTTTCAGTCCTGTACACCAATGATTGACTCAACGTTGCAGTGAACTTACAGACATTTTAACTTACAGGCACGAGGTTAGCTCCAGGCAAACAGGACACTTTTGTCACACTTAATAGCGTCAAGAGAAACTTACTTTTGTTGAAACCAGAAGACTACTAGTTCAGTTGTTTTTCACTATATCCATATATCCCTAATTTCTCACTGATCTTAGTGTAATGGAGCAAAATACCAAACATGTCAAGCCCTGTTCTCTGTAGAGGAGATCTTTGGTTTGGTCTGTAGATCTTTGCGTGTCTTTAATTTAAACTGTGTGGCTGCCTGTTACCGTGCAACACACACAATGCCTCTGACAGAAGAGCTCTACCTGTTTTTAAAACTTGCAATCTCTGTTTGTGGCCAGCAGAGCGCAGCACTTCCTCTAACTGTAGGAACATGAATCTTACACACTCCTATGCCTGCTGACATGCCTGTGCTGGATGTGTAAATCAAGGGTGTCCACAACAGAAACTTAATGGCGGACAATGGGCCAAAAGCAAACATATGGAAGTCCATTTCAGCCAGTTCAAGAAACTGTAGACAACTCAGCCTTTTCATTGACGAGACATAATTATGAGATAAATGTTGACTTTTTATCATCTCACAATTATGACTATAAATCTCCTAATTTAATTCTAATCTTCTAATTCCGGCTTTATCTCATGACTTCAACAATTTATCTCATAATTATGATTTATGGGAATATTTTACATTTACGGAATATTTTTTTCCACCAAGGCTTGCATTAAAAATGACTTGATTATCGAAAGATAATTGTATTAGTTAAAGAGCATTTTAACTGGTAAAGAAATAAAACAGCATAAATAATATCACATCATGAAAGAAAACCACGACATATCAACATCAAGCAATTTCCAAGCTCTCATCTGAGGATCATAGCTGCTATTTATCAAGGATACCTTGAGTGCTATATGATTTAAGTGCTAGCGATAACATACAAGTGCATATACGTTTTTTTCCCCCTACACTTTCCTACACTATGACTTACCTTCATCCCCAAGCTTGTCCCAGGCACAAGGAGAGAGGAAGTAGACTTGTTTGACAGGAACGCATGCGACTAAATCTGCACTCTGGAGTCATGCTCTCAGTCCAACAAGATCTACGACTGTGTTAGTGTTTGTCAGTCTGACCGAAACATTATCACAAACTCTGAGACACGTTTAACAACTCCTTTTATTGTTGTGCACCAAAATAGTATATAACAAAATAGTACATAGTACTGAAAATACAAATAATCACATCAGGTTGTGAGAAGAGACAGTACATATTCTGCAAAAGTGTTGCATGCTCAGATCTGATTAGTTCAAAAAGAACAAATTGTCCTCAGGTCACATTTCGGTATCTATGGCTCTGAACTGAAATGTTAACAATATACAGTGAGCTTCTAAAGCATGTGAATAGAAAAAGCATTAAATGTATGAAACGCTGTTCAAAAGAAGGTGCATCTGCTATTCTTTAGCTGGCTGCACAGTTGTGAGAAGAGTAAGAATACTGCAGTCTAATGGACTGCAAATGTAAATAAAAAAGCCTTATTTTCCAATAATGACATTTCTGTAACCCTTGACGTGACACAGCTTTTTGCTGTTGAAGTCGACCACCAGCTTTCTCAGGCCAGAGTGGGTGGGAGTGAAGTAAATTTTCACCTTGGCATCTTCTCCTGGGCCCACTGAGGAGGTCAGACTGTGGAAAAAAAATATTGAAATATCATATCTGTAACAAAGACAAGAAAGGACAGTAAACCAACTCCCCTGATTGCATAAATATTTAAACAAGCTCATGACAGCTCTGACTATTTAGGGAGACAATGCAGACGGAGCTGTTTGAACTGCTCAGCAGAAAAGTGAAACAGAGCTCTGGACTAAGACTAACACTGACCATAAAATCATGGGAGTGCAAACACATCTGCTTATGTAAGATAACTGATTGGCCTTTCCTTACTTAACTCGCTGAAATAAATCAAATATATTCATAAAGTTGAGCAATAACGAGGCATCTCACTGGCATTTAATCAGATGCATTCCGTCTAATTCCCCTGTCTGCTCCTGTGAACCCCTGTGCTGCAGTTTCTTTTATCCATCGGGCTGCTGTCCTGACTAAACACTGTCACGTCCAGCCAGACATCTGGACGCTGCACCAGGACCAGTGCAACAAATCATTACAAAATACAGCGCATATCTCAGAGTTTGGAAATCATCTGGAGAAGAAACATCTCCGTGACATACAAATTATGATTTGTACAAAAAGGCCAAAAAAAAGCCGATTAAGTTATTAAAGGCAGGGCGGGTTGTGTTGGTGAGCTAGTTTGTTGCTCTGTGCTTTAATATATATGGAATGTTTCTTCTTTGTTTGGAGAATTTTTTTTTTTTAAATGATTAACTAAGAATGTTTCAGTTGTTGATGTTCCAATTCATGATGGCTCAGCTGGTGCTCTGTGCGTCACGAGAGAATAATAGCTTCTAGGGACTCATCCGACCTCTCAGAGATGACGTGTCCACCAGTCAGGTTGGCCCCCTCGATGCTGAAGCAGCATTCCTCCAGCGGCTCTGGCAGAGGGTTCTGCATGGTGATCTCTGCAGCCAGCTTCCGATTCTCCTTCGGTTCACCCAGGATCTGCAGAGCACAGCCACCGCTTTGTGTTATTTGATGATGGTCTCACAATAAGTGCAATACACGTGTGCTTGTGCCAAATAGTAAATACTGTAGGCTCCTGAAGGTCAAATATCATGCTTACTATAAAGTGTTTAGCTGCTTGCCGAGAGCAGTAAAGCTGTCACAACCTTACAGAAGTCCTGACAGCTTAATTAGAGGAACAATTTCCGAATACGTGCAGTTCTCTGTGGATTGAGTGTTTCCATACTGTCACAGACTTTTTATGGCACGCAGACCTGCTTTATTAATAAAAAAGATCCAATATGGGACCATTCCTGAAAATACATGTAAAATGATCCTAAAGCACCTATCCCAGTCTAGCCCGAAGTACATTCAAAGCTGTCGTTGAACCATTTGGAGTGTGTTTTGGGCTCTTCTAAAAGGTTACAGTCAGTTAGTTGGCTAGCTTGTTTGTTTGTGTGTTGATTGTACGTGGCTGATGTGGTTTTATCTTCAAAATGGTTTGCATCAACCCATCACAAGAATCTAAGCTTTCTAATGACATATTACATGACTATACACTTAAATTGAGGCATTTGCCTCCGTGCTTTGCTTTGCTGTGGTTTGGAAGGATTATCATTATTATCATTTTCAATTACTGTCATGATTATTTTTTTAATATTATTTCTAATCAATTTTCAAGACTTGTTTTTAATTTGACTTTAAATTTACATTTAATTTGACTTTTTCCACCATCATCAGTGATAGGTTAATAGCCACATACTCTCTTTTTCTTTTCCTCTTTTCAAAGTCGATACTGTTGTTGCAGCTCACTGCACTGTACTCACTCTGACTTTGATTTCTGGATTGTCCAGCACAATGTTCCTCAGTGCCAGCATTGGCTGTCCGCCGGAGTAGTCCAACAACAGAGCTGCCAGGCGGATTAAGTTTTCCTCAGTGATCAGGCCACCATACTTGGAGTAATTCAGCCTTAGTGGAACTCGCCTTTCTGGAAGGAACCCACACAGTATATTTAATACTCACAGTGAAAAGTGTGAAAAGCATCAGCACGGTACAACACCGCATGATGACTCGGCTCACCTGCCCCTGGGGAGAGTTCAACATTGAGCAGGTCTTTAAAGCCACAGTTCTCTCCCACGTTGCCATTGTAGGACATTGCGCAGGATCCAAACACCAGGCGGCACTTCTTCTGGCTCTCAGTGTTGTTGGTAACCACTGCGAACACATCAAAGTCGCAGCCCTTCCTTATGTCTGAACCGACCTTGATAGTGAGGTGTAGGCCTTGATCCTGCTCCTGCTGTTGGAGCAGCTTGTTTTGGTGGTTGGCCTTCTCGAAAGTAGCCCGCTCCTCATCCGAGCCTGTCGATTTGTGGAAGCAACAAAATCACACACTTCAGTCAAGTGCAATACAATTCACAAGACAAATTTCCTGTTATACTAAAGGAGTGTACATCTGACCTTCTTAAACAAAGGAAGGGACTTTATTTACATTAAGATAAACAAGATTCCTGGTAGGGTCTGTAAGAATTTACACAGCAAATGACCTTGATGTGACCCGCTGGTAAGTAGATGAGGTTCGCATATACAAGTTTTGTGATGCATTGTAATTCTCGAGGGATGTTTAGTTAGGTCTGTCTACCTTCAGGGTATTTGTAGAGATGAGTGATGTCCTCTCTGGCGTCACTGCCCACACTCTTTGTGCTGATCTTCTGGCCCACCGTTGAAGTGTAGGTGACTTTGGATTGGCTGCCATCCGCTTTCTTCATGAAGTAGTCGACATCAGCGTTGACCTCAGCAAAGACGAATGGGGCATCGTACTTGAAAGTGAGCTCGCCCTCCTTGATGGCCCGGACAGGGACCGGCCCACAGCAGTACACTCCTTATGGAAGGAGACAATGTGGAGCCAAAGTTGATCAAACCAAGCCAATCAAGCCAAACCAATCAAGCCAAATTGGTGAGGAATTGGCTTGTTTAAAAATGCTCTCATTGGATCCTTCAGTGCAGCCTATTCATTACCGTGGCTCTTCTCCTGAGGTGTAGGGTCACTGGCCTGCCAGCCATTAAAATCAGGGGATTTAAGGTCAGGCCTGGTCATCCAGTTCTCCACCCAGCAGTGATAATTCCTACAGACACGATACACACAAACATCACATCATGCACTTTCTGTTTTGGCACATGTCACAAACAGGACTATCAAAACTGCAGTAAACTTGTTGACTATTGAACTTTATTGCATATGCTTTCCATCTGTGGATCCAAATATCATATGATGGCCATGATGTTGTTGGGATATGTATAGCTTGTATAAATCTTGTCTTCCTGATAAGCTCTAACAAACTTGTGGGTAAACCCATGTGTTTATGTTGATGTTAGACTGTTGCTGATACCTGAAAGCTTTTCTATTGGCTAACCTTCTCATATGATTAGTGGGAAGGCCAATCAGGTCTGGTTCCTTCGTTCCAGAAAAACTCCTAACACTCAGGTTCTTCTCTTTCTCCCATTGCATTGATCTTACACAAGCCTCCTCCTACTGACATACATAAAACATATGAGCACTTACCAGATCATTTCTCTCGATTTCATGAGAGCTCCCTTTTCATCGATGTATTGTTCAATCACCAGGTTGCTGTTGGTGTCGTGGGCTGAGTTGAAGTTAGTGACCACTCGGCAGGGGATGCCGAGGGCTCTGGAAACTAAAAGGGAATAAAAACAGCTTACATGAATATTGCAATCCTAACAGGGGGAGCAAAATTGATACTGTCATGTCAGTGCTATGTTGTCGTGCATGGTTGGGACAATTCAAATGTGTTTCCTAGTGATAAGCTACCAGGCTCTGTTTTGTCCTATCTTACCTGAACAGGCCACTGCAGCAAACACCCAGCACTGTCCGTAGCGAACAGGCAGACAGTCTTGTCTGTCCCAGCTGCGCAGGATCTCCACACTGCCCCTCCAGAGCAGAGGGCTGACACCTCCGTCATAGTTATTTGTCCATCTTCCCAGCAACACCCCTTTGTCATCATTACAATTCACCTAGCAGGCAAAGGAAATGAGTGTTTTGTGGACATAAAAATCCAAGCTAAACCCATCTATGCCCATCTAACCCATCTGAAGTAGATGGAGATAGCAGACGTGACTCACCATGGCACTCAGGACTCTGGAAACATAGGTGGGAATTCCCCTCTTTGAGCAGTCTTTGCCGGGAAATTTCAGACATTTAGGATTCATATCCAGAATCTTCAGACAGATATCCAGGATTCCACTTTCAAACTGTACAGAGAAGCAAGTATTACTGCTGATTTATTGTTTATCATTGACAGAAGTAACAAAGTGGGAAAAAGTGAGAGCAAAGGTTGGGCATCCAACAGGTGCGAACACACAGCCTTTCAGATGTCCCATTGTTCCGTGCTGTAAACCCCCCTCAGCTGCACAAGTAATGAACTGCTAATGTCAGGCTAATTTGAACTGTATCAGATGTCATAGAAGAGGCTACGGTATGTGAGTGAGACAAAGTGTCAGTGTTGGTGTTGGTACCTGGCCAAAGTTCCAGGGAGTCGGTACGGGATACTTGGCGCTGCCTCGAAAGATGATTCCATCCTGAGATAAGACATACTCTTCCAGACTCCGCTCATCGTCCATATACACTCTATCTCCTGTTGCCCAGATACATCACAAACAATAAAATCAATGTCACAATGCATGTCATTTGTGGAACATGACGGGTATAGTGTTGGTTCTAATTGGTTGGAAACTAGAAAAACATCCTGCAGTGGACGGAGTTCATGCACAGCACTTTAACAGAATTTTAAACTTTGACTTAACTTAATAGAAAAGTTTGTCTCCTCTGGATATTCGCTTTTTCTGTTCAACCTTAAGCTACAGCCAGAGGCAAGCTTAGTTTAGCGTGAAGATTTGAAACAGCTGGCCTGGTTCTGTCCAAAGGTAACTAAACCCAGCTTCAGACACCTGTAAGTTCACTACTCAACATTTTATATCTCATTTCCAAGCAAACTCATGGTGACTTAAAGAAGGAAGAAACAACCTGTGTATAACATGTTACCAGCAAGTCAGCAAGTGACTACGAGCCAAGAAACAGCTTGAAAAATGTGTACAGTTTATTTTTTGTTTACATTAAACTATATTCAACATGTTTATTAGCGGGCTTTAGAGGTGCTGGTAGGCAGACTGTTATCTTCAGACAGCATCAGGCTGTTTCCTTGTTTCCAATCTTCAAGCTTAGCTAAGCTAATTGGCTGCTTTCTGTAACTTCTTACCAGAGGGATATGAAATTGATCTTCACATTAAAACATTAAAACTGTTGCTTAGAAAATCACAAAATAATTACTGAAGCAAAACTTCTACCATTCACCTACATGAATATCACATATAATTGAATAGAGCTATTGTTATACAAAAATAGAGTTCAGACTTTTTTTCCACAATTCTGACAATTCAGAAACAATTCTTTACAAAATTTCTTCCTTCATCCTGCCCTTATCCTCCTCAGTGAATATGTCTTGTCATAAGCCCACAGTGAAATTAAATCTGATCTTCAAGGAATTTAGCAGCCTCAGATTGCAACACAAGATACACTCCCTGACAGTTTGATGTACGGTCTGTTTACCCACCTGGACACCAAGGGTTAAAGAGCAGGATAAACTCAATCCGCCCCGACTGCCCCAAGGTCAGGGTGTAGCGGCCTATTGGTGCGTCGGGGGGCGAGCAGATGGCGAGGGTCGCAGTGTTCCCGGGGGGGCTGGTGACAGCGGCGCTCCAGCGGGAAGTGTCAATGACGGCGGACAGACCAAAGGAGGCCCTGGTGCCATTCTCCTCAGAGGGTTGAGGACCTGCATTCAACAGTAAACGTGGTTAGTGACTACATGTGGGCATCAGCCAAGAGATTTTTGGTGAAATGTTTGTGTCTGGGGAGTGGAAAGGGTTCGTTTTCATCAAACCATTTTCCCAACCATGCCTAAATTTAGTTCAAACATCTCTGGAATCTGCTCTCATGCATGGTCAGCGTAACTGTGTAATGGTTCATAATTACAACCAAAACTGAATGGGACTCAACGCGACCTCAGTTCTCGTTTGATTTAAGTTTGATTTAATAACTTGTTTTCCCCTCAGTCCAAAGACTACATTCCTTTGTATCTTCCACTCAGTACAGCCAACTAAACCAAGGGCAGGCTTTTTGACCACTTCCCTCTCAGAGGGTGGGATTAACTTTCATGCTCCAATCCATCTAAATATACTTGACTTTCAATGGTTGATAATGTTATCTATGATTATACACATGCTTTCCTGTTGGCAAGCAACACTTCCTATTCAAACAGTTGAATACGAGAGCAAGTAACAGCTGTCTGATCATTCTCTATATGAGAAGTTTATCCAAATATGAACTGAGGGGAAAAGATAGATACGTTTTCAGTATTTTTCATGTGTATTGTGAAGGCAAATACATGAGAACACAGTATCTGCCGCTACCAAGAATAATAGTTAAGGCCATTTCCAGCAGCAGAACAATAAGGGAGTAGCTGGGGTTAACGGTGGAAAAACCAACTGAAGATGTTGCTACTGTAAGTTTGCTCAATGGGAAAGCCAGCAGCAGTATTGTGGGCCACTTCAAAATTACTTCCTTTTCCTTTACTGATACTTTCCCTTCTCATCTTTGAAATCACAATAGGTGGCAAAGAAAACAGCGGCAGCAGAAAAACACGGTGGGTTCAGATGTGAACTTAACTTCCTAAATGAGAAGAGCAACCACAATGTTTTTCCTTCATTATAGGATCATTATGAAAACATTTTTCATGCTGTGAAAGCTTCGTTCATTTACCTTTCTGAATGTTTTGATGAAGGGCCTTAATGTAATATTTTTAGGCTAATATCCCGATAACGATAATTTGCCCAGCCCTTCCTGGTGCAGAGTAAATAACTATTTTGCTAAGAGAAAATCTGTTAAAATATTCTGTGTGTATGATGTCATAAGTAAAGAGGTAAATGAGGGAGTAGCACCTGTTTCTACAACGCAGTCGAGAGAGCTGAGTCCTGGTTGGTAGTTTCCTGAGCGGAGGTACAAACTGATCGTGAATTTTTGGCCTCTCCTCACGATCAGGCGGTCTGCACCGTTGAGATCAGTATGATGGTCCAAGTTGTTGAACTCACACTCCAGGTTCCAGCGTTCGATGTCCAGAGCTTGAAATAAAAAACAAAGAAAAACTTAAAGGAGACCTTTTATGCTTTTTAAAATTATTTTCTCCTTTCCTTTAGTGTGCTATAAAGTTTCTTATGCATGGGAAAGGTCTTAAGAGAAACGCCACGTCAGTAGTCCTGCCTTTAATTCTGTGACTTTGTGACATCACACTACATCACAGGGTCACACATTTGCATAATGTATGTGTGGCTAGCTTGGCACATAAGAACTGATTTAGCAAAGTCCCTCTGTTGTTGTCAGTGCTACTGGCTCAGGCATGTGTGAGCTGACCAATCAGAGCATGTGAACCTATTGTAGTAGTAGTAAATAAAATGATGAACTTGAGAAGCGGCATATTGTGTATCCTCTAAGAAATAATGCTATAGAAGAAGTGTTTATCAAACACCACTAACATACTGTATATATACAACATTAATGCAAAACAGGCATCATCTTAAAAACTTAAAGAGTATTACAGTTACTTTTTTTTTTTTAAATGACAGTATCTAGAGAAAAATTGTGTTGCTTGTCAACATTTTACAGTATTTTTCAAAGGGTCGATACATATTTTCGTTTCTCTTAAAGAATTATTGTATTCTTCTACAACAGATGCATAAAATGCTACATAGCAACTGAGACATAATCTAGTATATTCATTAAAATGTGTAGAACATGCATATGTTTTTAGCCCACCAGACATATTTATGGTTCCTATTTCAATTTAATAGGACTATAACATAGAAGTTTATGGAACTGTTAAAATGCCACAACACAGTCTTGTTGAAGTGCCAGTTGTAAAATGTACAGCTGTGTATAGGATAAGGGGTATTTAATAAAACCAGCAGAGTCAAGTTATTACAAATGACTTTTTTTTGGCAGACTTGTGGTAAATTAGCAGGAAAACGTTGGTTAACTAGAGACTGGATTTCTTTATGTTGTGACTCTGAAGGCGCTTTTATGTTTTCTGAAAAGTTTTTTCCTAAAACTAGTTTCAACAAACTGATCTTCATAATGACTTTATGTTCCTGAGGGATTAAAAAAAAGAAAAAAGAAAAAGGTCATATGTTTGTAACTGTTTACTTTTTGATCATCAAAGTAAATCTTGTGGACTGGAATAGTCATTTATGGTAAGGTCATTTTGTTTCACAGGACTCTCTGTATGGATTTAACTAGAGGTAAACACAGACAGAAAGTCACTCCCTGAGATGTGTGCAAACACACAACCGCTCCTTCTCTCCAGGGGTTGTGACTAAGAGAATCCCACCCTCTGACTTCCTGTTTGTCGGAAGCGTTTGAGTCCCCGTATATAATGTGTCCATGGTCCTCCTGTTGCCTCAGCACTGTTTGGGCTGCTCCGTGACATGCTAGGAGGTTAACCTCTCCCAATATATATGGTGGGTGGTGTCAAGGCTGGGCTAGACTTGAGCAAACAAAGACTGAGCTGCAAAAGCCTCCTGCTGTTTTACATGGCTCCCATGGGGGATCATTCCTCAGTCTTTCTCTGATGTTTTACTGATCTTGACCTTAGTTCACTCCCTAATTGAAGACATATTAGTGTAAATAATTAGTGCAAATGCCTTAGAGATGACAGCGCTACTTATTCGGATTGTGAGGGCTTTGTTTTTTAGCCTGTGCATACTACTCAGTCTCTTAGCTCCCATTTGATCCATGCAAATATCATACAGATATCATCATCACATTGGAGCTCAGATGCTATTTCACTTTTAAAAAAGAAATTTGGAGGAACCATCTGGAGGTAGAAAGCAATATCTCACTTGGGTCCAGAGAGTTTTATTGTACTTGTACCTCAGGGCAAGAGGGCCCAATAAACAGACCCTTGACTTACAGAATGTGAAAACCATTATATAATAACACATGAATGTCTGTGACCCAAAACCGTCAGGAACAACACACACAAATGGTGCAGAAGGGGAACTGATGTCATCCTTTCTGCTGTGATTTTAGGGTCTTTTTGTGGCTAGGCAATTGTTAGAAAAAAAAAACTCATTTTGATTCGCTCCCAAGCCGCAGAGCAACAGCATGTGGCGGGAAGCAGTTGCGTTATAGCAGATGGCACGCATGTGTGGTGTAAAGCCAATCTCACTACACTGTAACTGCACTTAATGCTTTAGAGTTACATAACTTGTAGCGGCACAATGCTCTAATATGAAATGTATGGGCAGAGATTCCTCAGCCTTGACCCCGACCCATACTGTAAACGCCCACGCTTTGCTTAGACTCTACCACCCATGACCCGCAGCACAGAGGAGCTCTCTCAGTAAGCAAAGCGGTGCTCAGTCCAGAATAAGCCTTATAAGGAAATTAAAATAAAACCAAGCTGGGTTGTAACCGGTACAGTAAACACTATTCAAATCCTGTAAAAATAAATATGCAAGTCCTGTCAGAAGTGAGACTTGCAGGTAACACCCATGCTGACTGCAGAGATCCATCACAGACACTTTCATATCAAGTGAAAGATCTGTGATTGTCTAACAGATAGAGTTTATTCTGCATGCAAATTCTGCAGTGATTCAATTTCTGGAGACTCTTTATGTTTTAGGGATCGACTAATGTGTTTTTTCACATACAGATACTCATAGTTAGTAAGTGATGGAATGTACCTCAGTACAATTTGGGGCCTCTTGTACTTAACTTCAGTATTCCCATTCTCTGCTATTTTATACTTCAACCTCACTACATTTTGGAAGCAAATATTCTCCTTTCTACTTCACATTTATGTGATAACTTTACTTTCTAGTTACTTTGCAGAACCAGATTGTGGATACTTTATTATCTAGTGTCAGAGACAAAATAGTACATCCTTGATGAAAAAAACAAAACACTGATTCCAATTAAAGCTGTCATGATATCAGATTTTCACTACACAACACAATAACAATATTATTGTGATATCTATTAACAATTTAAAGGTAAAATATGTGCACTAGCACATATAACTAATGACTACAGCAGTTAGTCTGGTCATATGCTGCCCCCCATTTGTTTGGAGTTTGGAATTCGACAGGTGGCCAGTTCTTACATACTCACATACTGCATCTTTAAATAAAAGTGATAGTGGTCAGATGTATCTTAAACTTTGTTCTTTATGCGTTTTGTCTCCTTTTCGGCAAAAGAGTTACTCAAAATATGAATGCAGGGAAGTGGAGAGAGAGAGTCTGTAGCCATAAAAGCACAAAAGCAGACAAAAAGCACAATTGTACTGAATGCATTTTTCTGTTTTATGGCAGCTGGCTACCAGAGTAGAGGAGAATTACTGCCACCTGTTATGACAAAAGCCAGAACAGAAAGCAACGGAACTGAAGAGGTGCTCGGTGCTGATAATCAGCCGGGCTGACAATCAGTCGATCCCTGTTGTGTGTGGCACATAGTCTCTCCAGTAAACGTTTCAGTAACATGTGACTATGAAGAATGAATTCACCACAGGGCAAGATAACCTCTGTCATGGCTTCAAACTAGTTCCAGTTCACATGTTTTCTGTCAAATACACGCCCAGCAGGAAAAAAGTGCATACCTTCTGTACCTTCTGCAGCCCTCCTCCAGATGTTTGTTATGCTACATATTTTGCTTACACACACACACACACACACACACACACACACAGGTCCACAACAATTTCAACCTTCTCTAAGCAAAGTATTATCTACTTTCTTGTCCAAAAATAGTTGCTTGAAGCATAACTATTAATAGGGTGTGTGTGTGTGTGTGTGTGTGTGTGTGTGTGTATGTGTGTGTGTGAGTGTGTGTGTTCCTTCAGCTGCTCTCCGCTGCTATTATGAGTGTTAAGGTCCCACGGCAACAACCGTCTGCTCAGACATGAGGGTGAAACATTCTTTTTTTTCAGAGGCGGTGGTCCTCAGATCTCTGATGAGCGTGTGCCTGGCAGAGTTACCTCCTGCAGCACTGACAGCAGCCACTGTTTGGTGGGTGATGATGTGTGCAGGATGTGATAACTTTCCATTTGTCCACCGCTCAGACACCATGTCTACAGCATGCAGTGTCCCGGACTTAGTGTAAGTTTGCCCTCCTCAGTAAGTTATTAAAGTTTTTAGCACAAACACCCATTTAAACCGATTATGTATTTTTAATAATGTAGCTTTAACTATTCTTTTAAATTGCAAACAGTTGAAAATCCCGTAGTCGGGTCAGAACTTACCTTGAGCCATGACTTCTTCTGTGGTCTTTGACTGAACAGTGTTCTCAGTGAATCTCCTGCTCAGAGGGAAGACTTGTGTACCCCCTCGTTGTTACCTCGCTCCTATTTGTAGTCCTCCTCGTGCCGGTCCAGTCAGCGTGACGGTGGGCGTGATGCGTGACCCTCCCCTAAACGGAACGCACCCTCTACAGCGAGTGCAAGCGTATGTCGGGATGCAGCCGGCGTACATCTTCCAGCGAACCGTGATTCATGAACAACTACAAGGTTGATGTTGTCAAGCCATGGCGTAGTTTCCAGAAAATAAGCTGACGGACTGAGATAGTCAACAATGAGCAATGAGCCAGCGGAACATGGCAAAGGTAAATAAATAAATAAATGAATACATAAAGTCTGCATAGAGAAACTGTTGTTGAGAGGAAGACACAAGCAAGTTAATAGGTTACATACAGTTTTACAATGCAGTAGCCTACTGTTGGCTTCAGAAGTGTAAGACGACACTGACATGCACTAAGTATTGTTAAATTATAGTTTCAACCAGTGAGGTTTGCAATACTCAAAAATATAAATAAAAAAAGTTTAATTAATGCTACAAACAAAAATAGCTGTCTGTGTAATGACAGCCTGTAACATCAGAGCCGCTACAGTCCTACTTCGATAAAGTGTGTATAAGTCCGCTGCTGAAAACAGTACCTTACTACTGCTGCCTGCTGCAGTCTGTTGGAGGAAATCATAGAAATATGTAGAAAAAAAAAACAGCCTTAATCCTAAACAACCAACCACAAAACAACCAAAAATAAAAATTCAGTCATTATCTACTGTCAGTGTTGGGAACAGTTATTAATTAGGCCACCTGCTCAGTAGTTGCTGAGGTGATACAAGTAAGTCAATATTAAAGTAATGTAACTTGATTGCTGTCCATTACTTTTTGATATCCTTGGTACCAAACATGCAAATAAAGGTTGAGAGTAGAGAAATATCAATAAGATGACTTTTATTTGATAATGATAGTTTTCCGTCAACTCATGCATGACTCATGTCTGCAAACTAGTTTGTCATTCTTTACGTCATAACTGTAATCCTGTCAGTAATCCCTATTTAATGAATGTATCCAATTTTTCTGTAACTTCACTGGTAGACAGTTTTCTTTTCTGTTTGTTTCCTGATTACTTAATTCCATTATATGAATTCCATTACTCCCCAAGCCTGCTCACCCCTGTGTGTAGTGAGTCCACAAAACATTTCTGGCGCTTTGCAGCAAAACGGCGTTGCAGCTTTGTAGTAAGCTACTGAAGTAACTGGGGGCCTATTTAAAAACGTAAAACAAACAGTGGAAAACAAACTAGTAAGTAAGTAAGCTAGTAACACCCTTTTTTTTGGGCCTTTTATGGCTTTATTGATAGAAGAGCTGAAGATATGACAGGAAACAGGGACAGAGAGAGGGGGAGTGACACGCAGCAAAGGGACCCAGGCCGGGAGTCGAACCCGGGTCCGCTGCAGAGCCTCGGCACATGGGGTAGCTGCTAGTGGCAAGCTCGAGTGAACATTGAGGGTGTAAATGCTGTTTTTTCAAATCAATTTGGAATCTCGTGGCTTCTGAAGCGGGATGTTTGCAGCCATTTGGGGAATTTTCTGGGGTTTTTTTTACATTTTAAAACAAGTTCACCTGTACTTGAGTTGGTTAGCAGAATGCTGCAATGCTTTTTTTGCTGTGAAACTCCAGAAAGGTTTTGTGAACTTAAGCACGTCACCCAGCTTTCCATCTGCACAAGGGTGTGAAGATAATTTATTTTTGGGTGAACTGTTCTTTTTAAGAATGGATTAAATGTGTTTTTCATGTCATCTGTCAATCCCAGATGTATCTTACAGACAGTAAGATACCATAACTTCTGCATGCCCTGTGTAAGTAAGCTCCACTTTGGGCTGCGTCAGAGTCGATGCGCCACGGAGAAAATTTGTACTGGTATACGATGATGTTCATAGAGAGGTATGCACTTCCAAAAGTGCACGAAAGGACAAATTGTACTACAGGGCTCAACATAAACTTGCATATTTCTATAAAAACAGGGACCATTAATGCTGAAAAAAGAAAATAGCCAATAATGAATTTTGCAATCATAGAGTATGAAGCCAGTCATATGGTTTGAAGCACTCTGGGCAGGCTAGTATTAAGTACAAACATGAGTCTTGGCTACAGAGTGGGGTATTACATCAGCAATCCAGTGATTAACAGAGCCCTGTCCAAACCCACACAGTGGAAATGAATGAGTGCCTTTGCTGGGGCAGGCTCGGCTGCTTCAGGGGAACTGTGGAATCTATCACCTGAACTCACTCCAGATTAAACTATAAGGTGTGGACGTTATAGAGAGAAAAAAAATACGAGTCTGATTAAAATGTAAATGACAGCAAGAGAACAAAAGTAAAAATCTGACAAAATAGGGATACAGGAGAGTATTTATTGTAAAAAAAAAAAAAAAAGAAAAAAGAATCCCCTTAAAATAGGTCTAGGAAAACAAACTTATTATTGCTGAATGATAATAAATGCACACTGTATAGGGAGAGGAGGTGTTTCTCTTCAGGCAGCTGATGTTACACCAACAGTGATTAAACATACAGAACAAATGTCCTAAATGGCAGTTGTGCCTGTCCAGATCCTGATTTCACAAGTATACTTGCGTAGTAGTTTTAAAGAAATTTCCATAAAATAGTGAAAAGGGAAGTTTCCATTTTACAGAAGTCAAGACATTTGCCCTTGAGTGTCACCAGTTATCAGAAAACGGCATAAGATTACCTTTTGAATACTCTTGCTCATTGTTACACTAAATATCTGATACGGCATGTTACAGCGCGACCTCTTTATTTTGTTCTCTACCCTTTTAATTAGATAAGCATTGTAAATTGAGTCTCGACATGAAGTGGGGAGAGATTTATAACTTTTCTTATGAAACACTCTTGGAAAACATGAATGATATTCTGATGGCTTTTTGTTTTCCTTCAATCAGGAAAAACGACTACCAGGAGTTACAGGATATGTTATATCTGTGTTATATGGCAGTTTCTCAACCTATGTGACTATTTGGAAAGTTCAAATTAAAGACAGATCGTTGCCTCTGACTGTAAGCATGTTGGTTAAGTTTATTGTGATGCAAGAAAAAACACAAGACAAAAGCCAACATAACAGATTCATCATCACTGCAAATATTCTGTATTCCAAATAGAAAGTTACACAAGTCAATCTTCATACAAGTAGCACATTATTTTATACAAAAACTGTTAATTCAAAGAAAAGACAGAGTGGATGCGTTTTATCTTCAGAGGAAACAAGTAGGACACTTATGTTGTAATTACGTTTGATAAATCTGTACAAAAGGCAACACATTTAGGACAAAAAAAGGCGGCATTATGGTTCATTCTACCTGGGCAATTCATCACAAGATTTTATTAAACGCAGCCGGGAGGCATATAGTCTGCACATTTGATCTCACCAGGATTATTTAGTCAAAGAATGTGACTAAATAATCCAGGTGAGATCAAATGTGCAGACCGTAGCACCTCTACAATCCTTTGTATGAACTATGAAAACTAGACTGATTTACAGCACACTATGCCAAATATGCATTTCAGAATGTATCACTGTTTAAGTTCAAAATACAGTACATATGTAGACATTTTTCTGCACTACTGTATTAGTGGTGAGATTTAGATCTATTTACAGAGTGGTAATGGATTACATCAACAGCTGGTAAAAAAGTTGTCAATTTAAATATTTTAATCTTTAACGCTGACACCGACAGATGGCTCTTGTCTTCTCTCGGGTTGCCTCCAAATCTGTAGGAAAAAAGGTTAAATCTTTAACTTTTCCTTTCCAATGTGGCACAGTTTATTATTCACATACTTATAATAACTATTACAACATGATACACACCTTGTACCGTATCACACAGGTCAAACCTCAGTGGACTTTCCAACCTAAGAAAGTAAAAGAGAAGATACAAAAAAACAGTGTGATAAAAGGAGGGCAGAGATGATGATGATTGAATTTAAGGGTAATTTACTTCCAGGCACTTACTTACTTAGCTTTACTAATGTTTTTGACCTCATGAACAATTACTCAATTAGTGGTTTGAGCTTTGTACTGTACCTTGCCACCAGACACATCTTTGGCCTGGTGTTGTGGTTTGGGTTTGGGTTTGGGTGCAACGGGTGGTGGGGTTTTTTCTGGGGATTCTGCCAACGCATTTGGTTTGTGGGAGACTGCAGAGGGTTCAGCTCTATGAGCAGGCGCTGCCTCCTTCACGGTGATTGTGGAGGCACAGACTGAGGAGGTGTCCTCCGCCTCTCCCCCGATGGCAGAGTGGTAGCTGTGACCGGAACTGCTGAAGCCACTCACACTCTCTCCTGATGACTCGGAGCTGTCCACTGGAACAAAGGGAAGACTTGATTACGTCCACGATTGATGGATGGAATAGAGGAATGTCTTTACTTTATTAACTAAAGCCAAGGTCCAAACACTGTATCAGCAAACACAAACAAGTCTACATAAATTTCTTTGGATGCCTTTGAAGATCATGAACCCAAACCTCTGAACTCTGACCTTTCTAAAAGTTTCTTCAGGCTTGTTATATAATACTCAGCAACCTCAATGAAGCTGTTCAGGGCCCAATAACACACCAACCTGGCAAATGTAGGTTCCTGGTTGTAGTATTGCATTTAATCCTCTTGTCCATTTTCAGTAAATCGTAAGCAATATTATTATCATACATATCATACAGTAGCTACATTTTACACACTTAACTCACGTAATAAGTTCTGACTTCCGCTCTCCTGGTCCAAGTCGTCCTCCTCCAGAGCTCCAGGAGGAGACACATATCCTCCAAGGCCCCCTGAAACCACCCTCCGCTTTGGCCCACACATATATCCCACAGGGGACAGGGAGCCCCTTCCCGAGGACGAGGAAGAAGACACACTGCTTCCCGAACCAAGAGATTTTGGCCGCCCTCCAGGGAGGCCATCCTGTGAGCCACGTGAACTCGCAGAGGACGGTACCTTGTTTTCTGAGGAGAGATGGTAACATTCAGTTTGATGAGAGAGAGTGTCACAATACCAAAATAACTAAAATACTCAAACAAAGTAATAAATAAATATGTGTGTTTTACCTCTTCCCATCAGTACATAGTTGACGGCTCTGTCACTGATAGCTGCATCACTGGGCTGGATGTCCATGAAAGGCTTGTTTCCAATACCCATGAACACTCTCTCCTGCATACGGACCTCTACAAAACACACACATGAAATCATTAGCTTGGAAATGTTTCAAATGTAAGACATATAGCCAGTTGTATAAGGTTGATGGTGCATATTTATATTCCTTGTTGGGCTGCGACCTCTAGTGGTTGTAGAAATTATATCTGCAGCAAAGTAGGAAGTCAGTTGACAACAGTTCAGCTTTTTTGTTTTCTGTCTTTTGTCCTATTTAAAGATTTTTTACACGAAATTAGAAAAGTGAGGTTGTTACTGATCATCCTATTGTTACAAGATTCAGCCAACATAGGCCATAATAGGCTTTAATCAATGAGTCTCTATCACATTAAAGAAGAATTCTGGAATTTTTTAAACCTGGGCCCTGCATCGTTTGGTTTGATGTATACATTATTAATGGGTAAAAAAAGGTATTGGAATGGGTCCAGTGAATCCCATCAGCCAGCAGCTGGGCTGTAATGGCTGCAATGTAATTCTTTTGGGCAACACCACCCGTACGTCCTCTGCAGTTGCGGTTCTAGACCAGTTTTAATAGGGGGGCCAGGTACGGGCCGGCTTTTTTTTTAGGGGGCACATACAACACGGAAAAAAGGATAAATCCTTCATTCAGACAAAGCAGTGTTTACAATTTCAGCAATTGTGATTGGGTAGTAAACTGCTGAGACACTTTATTTCTACCTTGCCTTTCAGAACAAAATCATTGCAAGAAATCTGTCATTGTATTATTAATGCAGACTCCCTGTCAGGGGGGCCACAGGGGGGTCCAGACTCAATGTTACGGGGGCACTGGCCCCTGTTGGCCCCCCTCTTCCCCCCCCCAGAACCGCCCCTGGTCCTCTGAAAGTGTCCGTTTCTACTACTGACATGCTCACGTTGTTATTCTTAGTGTCTGACAACATTATGGAACGGATCCCAACAGTGATATAACTTTTTAAGGTAAAAATCCATTTTCATTAACCAGAAACAGCTGCTATCTCACTCTGGCCAAGTCCACAAGACATATTTTGGCTCTACATGCTGTTTTGCCCCTCTGCTTCTGTGATCTCCATCCCTCTCAATTCCCGGTATTTTTACTGATGATGTGTTTTTGTACCCCTGTTGTGTACAGCCTGTTCCCAAAGGATTCGCTCCAGGTCCTTGGTCCAGGCACTCTTCACCTCCCGACTGACTGCTTGAAGTGTGTACGTGTCCTGGGTTTTCCTCTTCCTGAACCAGATCTCGAAACACAGGCCAGTGTCACCGCTGTTCTGGGTCAGGCCTATGTCTGATGTCTAAATATACACAGAGACAGACAGATCATGTAAGATGTCAATTTTGAATACAGTAAGCAGTTTGGCAAATGTGTGAAAAGACAGAGACGAGTCCAAGGTTATTGTAATTGGGCTTATAGAGTGTGTTAGAAGGCCTTCTAAAGTGCTAGATAGGCTCTTGGATATCTAATATCTTCTCTTTAAAGATTTTTACAATAACAATGTCCATTTTATGACATGGGATCAAATGTCTCGTCCTCCCTTGCATGTCTGTGTTATGGAAAGTTTCCTTAAGTCCTGACAGACACTGGAAAACTACCTCTGTAAATGAGTTTTGCAAGAGAGAAGTGAGGTCAGTGGCTGACAATCTTGTTCTGACTTGTCGTGAAAAGGAAGTGGTAGTAGTACTGTGGCCTTGCATCACAGTTCTATTCACTGGTACTTCTGGTACATTTTTACACAGCTGAACCTCATGTGACTTTTGTGTGTATGGTGGCAATATGCGAACCTTGAATGACTGTTTGTAGATGTATGTGTCATTGCCTACGTCAGTCTTCCTGGTCTTGCTAAAGAGGACGAGTTCTTGAAATAGGAAAATGTGGCGGAAGCATTTTTTCTTCCTGAATGTTACCAAGAACTCGTCCTGACGAATCAGCTGGCCCTGCTCTTTCAGATTGACCTGCGGTACAGAAAAGGAGAAGTCAGTTGGAAAGTGAGAGTGACGTACTGTATGGAGCAATAATGCAGCATAGTATACAGATGTTGCCAGTACGGCGAACATCATGTTATATAATGTAATATTCAACATATGTACTTTGAGTGCAAGAAAGGTCATAAACAAAATTCCTAAGACTCCGGCTCCATTTCCTCGATCTCTGCTCTACAGATCATCGTCCCACACACAGCACCTCCCTTTACATTCCATGGAAAACGAGGGTTACTCATGATTTACCAGCAGAGTCGCACAAAGCCAAATGTGCTTTAATGTTCGATGAAGGTTTCTGTTCTTCACCCTCACTGCACATAGTCCCTAAAATAAATGATCAAAGTCTTGCCAGTACCTGTTTATTCCCTCTCCTTTCCCAATAACAGGAGTGATCCTGTTGCTTAATGTCGGATTAGAGGGTGATAAGTCTTTCTGATCACAGTACATTGAACACTGTATCTATACAGTGTGTGCATGTACTGTATATATAACATGAACTCCTCCTTTCTTATAATTGCGTGATGTTTTGGCTTACAAAATGCCTTCAAAGTTAAAGAAACCATCAGTCTTACGTCACAGTGGTGGATGGCGTCCATGGCCAGCAGGTTGTTGCCGTGGCGGAGCTGGAATTGGATGACCTCCAAGGCAGCCTTGACCTCAGCCATCTCTCTGGTTTGTCCCGGACCACACTCCCTCCACATGTCCTGCAGCAGCAGGCTGTACTTACTGATCCGCTGCACGGGCTTCAGCAGGTACGACCATAGGTCCATCTTATCCCCAAGCGCCAGCTGCTTTTGCTGGTGTAGGAGGAGAAAAAAATATACTGCTAAAGCTGTAAGAACAAAGGTATAGCTGAGCTTGGGATCTCCCTAATGCTTAAGGTGCAGTATGTAAGAACAGTAATCACTAACTGCTACTAACTAAAGCTGCCATAAAGTAGTTAGCTTAGTTAGCCAAGCAGCAAGCAGTGCAGACTTGCAGTTTGGAGCACTGGGGGTGTGTAGGTGTTTACACCCCTAGCACAGGAGCTCTGGACTCAGATAGGACAGGGCTAGCTGGTTAGCATGCTAACCAACATCAAAACAGTTTTTATTTTTCACATTCTGTCAATAGCTTTAGTTTTTAACTCTGAATGTTTTCAACTAAATTTCTTACATATTGCACCTTTTATAACATAATCATTCAGGTGGACAGACTAGATGATGGATGGAATTCATCTATCAGTATGAAAAATGTTGTATAGAGGCAACCTGCAAATTTTTATGATTAATGATTGTGAAACAGATTATAAGACAGTGATATGAATGAGCTTCGTTATTCTAAAAAAAAAAAACACTAGCACGCCAGCAGAGAGGCTACATACTCTGATCTTGTTAAAATAAACCATCTCTCCTCTTCTTGCTTAACAAAATTCATGCCGTGGTTTTGAGAAGAGAAATGAGGGGGCAAAGGAGGGGCAAAGGGAGGCCAGCAGCAGTTCTCACCTTAAAGAAAGCCTGTCCATGATTGATGAGAAGACTATCAGACTGTGGTTTGTTCTTGCTGTAAAGGGCATACAGAGCAAAGCTCTCTCTCTGAAATAAAAAGGAATAATTAAAGACCGTTAGTCATCATCTTAATCACCCCTGCACATTCCCTATTTCCAATGAGTTCAGTGATAAAACTGAAGCTGTTGATTCCTTGGAAGCTGAGCCATGACACATCTGGAAGGGCTTTTGTTGGCAAATCGATTTCACTTATCGCAGTTTTGGAGGAAAACAGGAAACCGTGGACCAGTCTAAGCAAAAAACAGACCCACATCTGTCCAAGCGCCATTGTGTCTTGGAAACCTCAATTACTCAGGTTGGCGAAACAGTATTTGCACATTGACTATCGCTTGATCAAGATCCAATACACATGTGCATGGTTAATAATACATGTGGCACCTACATGCCGTAGGAAGCAGCGTCCCACTCTGAAGGGTTCGTTCATGCAGCTCTCCAACTCGTTCAGGAAGTGATGTCGGTGGAAGTCGTGGAGTTTCTCTAAGTTACCAAAGATGCTCCCCCTCTGGCCCCTGAGGTCCTGAGGGACGTCGGCCCTCTCCAGCTCAGGGAAGTAGTGCTCTCGAACATAGCCCAGAGCCTTCACATACTCCCTCTCTGTGGACAGCAGCTCCTCCATGATCCTCCGCAGCTTCCTGCTCCACATGTAGGAAATGAATAATGCAGAAACCATTGATTTATTAAAGCTTATAAGTAAACCCCTCGGGTTCAGAACCAGTTAGACATTGTATATTTGCAGGTGTGACAGTTTTGTTGAACTGGTTAACAATTGTGGTATTCATGACTGTAGCTTATGTCATTTACTTAAGATTGCTTTAGATCACAGCAGAGGGAGGGGGAGTTACTTACAAAACATTGCTGCAATTGTTTTCTGCTGCCGTGAGTAATGTCTCTGGGGTCTTCAGGTCTTTAGGGCTCTGGGTGGAGGCTGTGCATCCTTCACTCTCATCTTCAATGCCGTTGCTTTTTGACTTACAGCTCAGGTTTCCTGACTGTAAACTCTCGTTATGGGAATTGGGCAGATTTTGGACAGGCTTTGGATTTTGTTCCAGTGGCTGTGTCCAGCTCTGACAGTGTTTGTGTCTTACATTCAAAGGTGAAAAGCTGGAGGTGCTCGTCAAATAAGGACTCGCATGTGAGCCCTCGCTTAGGGAGCGACCCAAAGGTTGGTGCGGTGGAACATCGCGGCCCCCTTCAACTGAGTCTGTGCTCCTCAGATCTGCCTCACTGTGGTGCTCTCTTGGCCTCAGTTTGGTCTCTGGATGACAGTCACTGTTCTGTGTAAAAACAGGAGTCATTTTTTCATTTTTAACTGGTGCTTCAGGTAATTTCTTCAATTGGGATTCTTCTTTCTCGCTCTCTTTCATGTCAGGTTTTAAACGGTCTTTGGTTTCTCCTTCACTTTCTGAGATTTTGACAACCTCTTTCTGTGAGGTTAGCTGTTGGGTCAGGAGGCGTTCACCTCCCCCAAATTCACTTATTTTCTCCCTCTTCTCTATCCCTCCATCTTCCCCTTGAGGGTTTGCAGCTGTGGTCGGCTGGATCTGGTTCTTATCTACGCCTTTCTTCATCTGCATCTCCTCCAGACGCTGCCTGACTTCTCGGCACTCAACCAAGGCTGCATTCCACACTCTCATCACCCCCGAGGCCCCCAATCCCACGGCACAGGCCTTAGCTTTCAGAGCCTGGAAGTGCGGGGTGGAGAATTCGCCACCTAATCTTTCTTCATACATTTGGAGTGTGCTCAGGTTCTGAGCTGAGTAACACCCCGGCTCTACCTTCTCCAGAAAATGACTGCATTCTTTGGCCAGGGCAGACGCCTGGAGAGACAGAGAGAAAATTATTTTCTACCATTTTAGATTTAAAGGTTTACACAAATCAGTCAGAGGTATGCAGACGAGGACAAGTGCAGCTAAAAGACTTCATTCAGAAATGTCAGACACAAACCTGCTCACAGAAGCGGTGCACATACACCAGTGTGTCCAGTTCTTTGTACCTCTGTTCTGTCCGCAACTTAAAATCATCCACGTTGGATTTGAAAGTGCTGACCAGAGTCCGAAAAATGTCCATTGCAGGACTGGATTCACTCGTGCCAACAATCCCCTCGGCCTCCGTCACTAGGGTCAGGGCGGACTGTTGTTTCTCCTGCGATGAATGATAAGATGTCAAGCGGAACGTTCAGGTCTTTAATCTACTATTTACCATTGAGAGTGCAGCCATTTAAATATTTTCAACTTTAGGAAAACAAACGAAAGCCGTTGGTATGTGAAGTGAAACACAGACAGCTAAATAAAGGTAAGATTGCTTAACTTTAAACCCCTTGTGTTATATTGCTGCAATACCTTAGACTGAGCGAGAAACAGATCAAAGTGCTGTAAGGCCTTTTCAGAGCACACCAGGGTATCATCTGCTGTGTGAGAGTCCTTCAGTCCCTGTTCGCCTTCCGTATTGAACCACATCCCAGCCTGCAAGATGTAATGTAGAATCGTACAATGTCAGTTTCAGCTTGGAAAACTGTTTGCATAGTTTTGCATATATTATTCTTGAGATAAGCCCTGATTTCATCTCCCTGCCTTCATCACCACAGGAGCACATGTTGCAGGAAGGACTGGTCGTACCGTGCTGATTTTGGCCTCGATCTCTCTGAGCCTGAAGACGAACTCAAGGCGCTGCAGCGACTCGTTGGATCTCATCACCAGAGTGTGGAGCTTTTCCTCCACCTGATTGTACAGACTCGTCACAGACTCCAGAGCATCTCTGCAAGGAAGGTGAAACACACGCTTACAAACTAGTAGTAGTATTTGTGATTTGTGATTTGAAGTGTAATATGGGGGTAAATGAACTTAGACTTTGTTAGAGTCAGAAAATAACAGGCTGACTTGAGTGTTTGCAAATATGTAAATATTAATTTAATTAAGGCTGTGAAATGGAGTCAATAATATCTTGCTAACATTGCAGCTGTGCATCTATTGACCTTTAACCACTTAAAGTGTGACTTACAGTAAAAGAAAGCTGTGAAACAGATCCATCTGTTGTGTGCAGTGATGGAGGAAGTGTTCAGATTATCTACTTGAACAAACAGCAGTAATTTTTGCCTCTGGGGATCTCTCAATCGAATCAAAACAAGATAGGGAAGTAGCTTGGGATCTTGGGGGTACTTGACTTAATTGTTAACCAACATTGCTGATGAAAATCTATCTGACAAGGTAATGTCTTAAAGTTGTATTCACTTTAAGTACAGTCACATTTGCCGACTTAATTCTCTGTCTCTTGGAAGTTAGAGCGACAGGCTGACAAAATGAAACCACTGTTACCTTGAGTAAATTACAGAGTTTTCTTGGATTTAACATACTTTGAATCATGTTGTGATAATGAGTATAAAACTCAACAAAATCTGTCACGGTTGTTGGTTGTTTTTAGACATTTTAATAGACAATTTTTAAATATAATATCTTTAAGCAATTGAGTAACACAAGAGAGTCAAAATAAACCCTAGAGTTTGGCACTGAAAAATATATCTTCAATAAAGGTATGAAGTATTAACAGAAAAATTATGCAGAGTTGCAGTGACAGTGTTTGCAAAAGTTAGCAAAATTAATGATGTAGCTGGTCAAGGTGCAGCAAATTCAAACAATTTATCACACCATTTGGTAGTTTAATCGATGATAATGCAGCCATGTTTTATAAAGTGAGCATATATTTGTATGTAAGGACAGTGTGGGCGTATACAGCGCAAAGTGCAGACAATGCAAATCAAATAAGATTAAAACACTGAGCAACTGGGAACAAGAAGCTGAACCTAAGTACACTATAAATATGATGTAATACCTGTAGTCTTCAGACTGTGGGAACCTGAAGTCCTCTCTCCTCATCCGGGCCAGTACGGCCCCTCCTTCCCTCTGCAGAGTGACCAGTCGAGTGTCCTCCAGCACCTCCTTCATTGAGGCCCTCTGCTCCTGAATGCATTGCTGCACCTCCTGCAGCAGCCACAGCTAAAGATCAGGCCAGGTCCATAATGTGTAGCACAATAATGATATCCCACTATCAACACTTATATATTCTACCTGGGCTGAGTCCAGCTTTATGCTGTCATCCACTTTCTTGATGGCCCTCTGCAACAAACTGTCTGCCCCTCGCAGGTCAGTCATGAAAGACACCAGTCTCTGAAATGAATTCAATGTAGACTCAGTGAAAGTGAGGAAAATTATGATGTTTAACAGAGAACCCTAGAGAGAAACTACTATATATCCTCCTACAGACAGCGCCAAGAGGACAAGAGCAGAGGAACTGAGGTGTTGTGGACCTCACAAACACAGGAGGCCGCCCTCAGTGCCCTGCTAGCCTACAGCAGGAATACACTGCAGAGATACTGGACAATGGTTTCTTGTACCTGACATCTACTAAGACACAATGGGCCTCATTCACCAATATCTTCTTAAGAATCTTCTTAGATTCTTTCTTAAGTTGTTCTTAAGAGGTTCCTTAAGAAAACCCTACGTCAGATTCACTAACTCGTTCGTAAGCCTCAGAATTGTTCGCAGCTGTGTTCTTACATTGAAGAAAGCCGCAGGAGCAATATTTATGCCATTGTTTTGCGGGCCTTGGATGGAGAAATGCCACGTATAAATAGGGTGGGGGGGTTACTAATTGATGGCATGTTTCCAATTTACTTGATTTATCTTAAATCATTGGCACATTTAATTTATTTTAGAATTTAAATTCTTTGTAAATTACCAAAAATATTAAATGAATAAATAAATGAATAAATATGACAGAATTATCACTGTAATATTGCATTTTATTGAACTACACAAGAGAAGAAAACACAACCATGCCAACATGTCGGCACTGAAATTTGCGTAAGAGTACTCCTGAGTGTTCGTAGGATTTGTTCTTGCCTAAGAAAAAATTCTAGATAAGAAAAAATTCATGAATGACACAATCTTTGTCAAATCATCGTAAGTGGGACTTAAGAACAAATTTGTTCGTAAGAACGGTTCATGAATGAGGCCCAATGTTACTGACGAACCACTGCGTGAAGCCATTCTCAGGACTGCCTATCATCTACATCAGGTCTTCAGCCTCACGGCCTTTTTGATTGTTACCAATTAAAATTAAGCTTTTTTTTATGTATATTTTATTACATTTTTAGATCAAACACAAAACACAGAACATGAATGACAGCAGTGGTGGTTGACACGAGCAAAATACATACACCATACAGAATGACATAATTAAAGGAAAGGAAGGAAACAAAAACAGACACAGGTGTTATAGCACTGTAAAAAGCCTTACACGGGCAATTCTTTAAAGTCCACAATTTACATATCAGCTATGGCAATAAGATAGAGAGAAGAAAAAAACAGTGCCCAGGGAACAGCGTTATGCAAGCGAGGGGGAGTATGAAGGACGCCAGTCAACGTTACAGCACCCCCTGCGAACTAAATCTATTGTATCGCCTGGTAAGCGGTCCAACAAGGGTGCCCACAGCTTCTCAAAATACATCACGTTCCCCTTTAAAACAGAGCTCAGGCGCTCCATTGGTAGAACTTTTAATATTTCTCCATACCACTGATTAACAGTTGGAGGTCTAGGTTTAATCCACTGAAAAAGAACACATCTCCTAGCTAGCAGAAGAAGCTTATATAAGAGTTTTCGCTTGGGGCTTGATAGAGAGAGTCCCTCTTCTGAGAGACCCAACAGAAACAAACCAGGATTCATTTGTAAGCTCTTACCAAGAATTGAATTGATTTCCTGTGAGACTTTCCCCCAAAACTTAAATATTAAAGGGCAGCGCCAGATACAGTGTATATAAGACCCAACTTCCTGCTTGCACTTAACACAAAGGGGAGAGATGTCAGGATAGAAAGTATTGAGAGATTGGGGTGTACGTTGTATTCTATGAAGGATCCTGTATTAACTCTCTGTTAGCCTGTTGCACAGAAAGGTTTTCCACTGCACTCGACCATGCTTCCTCTCCAAACTCAGTTACCAAGTCCTTGTTCCAAAGACCTTTAGTTCTGTCAATATTACATGGAATAAGGGACTGTAGTTTTCCATAGAAGTAGGAAATAATTTTCCTATTTCCGGCACTGTAATAAAGTTGAGTCGATATCTGAGGCTATTGGCTGGGCTTCAGGGAGATCTTGACTAATAATGAAGTGTCTAACCTGAAGATAGCCATAGAAATGTTGGGACGGCACACCAAATTTGGCTCTGATCTGTTCAAAGGATAACAGTTTATCGTCCTCAAATAGATAGCCAACAACTCTAATACCATGACTGAAATATGTTTGTACCCAGACCTGGTGGAAAAGCCCTATTCTGTATAATGGGGTGAAGGGCTGAAGTGGGACCTTTGACTTTGGAAAGCCTCACAATCCTCTCCCATGTTCTGATTGTGTTCAACATAATTGAGCTGTTCTTGACCTCGATTGGGAGCAATGATGACTTATTAGAAACAAGGCTAAGTGGAGACAAGGAAGGACAGTGCCAGGCATCAACCTGAGGTTCATGTCTAGAATCTAGAAAATGTCTAAGCCACTCTAGCACTATTTGCATGTGACATGCCCAGTTATACAACATAAAGTTAGGCATTGAAAGACCACCCCTTCCTCTGGGCAGTTGCAGTACTTTGAGACTGAGACGTGCCTTTTTCCCATGCCAGATAAATTTAGAGATAGTTTTATCTATATCAGAAAACACTGACTTATTTATCCTCAAAGGAAGCATTTGCATTGGGTAGAGAATTCTTGGGAGAACGTTCATTTTGATTAAACTTATTCTGCCCGTCCAAGAGAGTGGGAGGTCAAATCCACCTGAGCAGATCACTTTTAATCGTGGATATAATGGGGGCGAAATTAAGCTTATACAGGTTATTTAAATTTGCAGAGACTTTGACACCCAAGTATGTAAACCCAGAATCGGACCATTTAAAGGGAAAGTTGGGAAAGGCACTTTTTTCCCCAAAGTCGCCCAGAGGTAAAACTTCGGATTTATCAAAATTGATTTTGTAACCTGAGAAATTTCCAAACAGCTCTATAGTTGAGATAAGGGCAGGGATAGAAGTTTCAGGTCGAGTCAAAAATAGAATGACATCATCAGCATAGAGTGCGAGTTTATGAACTTCACCACAGAGAATGACCCCAGTTATATCGTCTGCGCACCTTATTGCCTCTGCGAGTGGCTCAATGGCTAAAGCAAATAGCAAAGGGGACATGGGGCAACCCTGTCTCGTACCCCGCCCGAGATGGAAGGCCTCTGAAGCGCAGCCATTGACCAGCACTCTCGCCACGAGGGCGCTGGTCATAACTTCGGGCCCCAACCCAAACCTCTGAAGAACCTCAAACAGGTATTTGAATTCCACCCTGTCAAAACCTTTGGCTGCATCTAGAGTTACACATAGAATTCTCTCTTGACTGAAGTTTGCATATTGAATCACATTAAGAAGACGCCGAACATTTGAGCGTGAAAGCCTGTTCTTGATGAAACCCGTTTGATCAGGTTTAATTAGAGCAGGAAGGTAAACCTCCAGCCTCCGGGCAAGAAGTTTTGATAGCACTTTACAATCAACCCCAATCAGACTTATCGGCCTATAAGATGCGCAGCAATCTGAGGGTTTGCCTTTCTTCAGAATAAGTGAAATATTGGCCAGGTTAAGTGTTGGGGGCAAGGTGCCATGCTCAAAAGATTCAGCGTACATACTGGTGAGTGGCTCTACTATCACCTTGGCCATTTTCTTAAAAAATTCTGGGCAAAACCCATCAGGGCCCGGAGCTTTCCCACTTGGTAAGGATTTAATTGTTTCATGGACCTCCTCTTTAGTAATTGGACGGCACAGAAGGTCCCTACTCTCAGCTGATAGTGTCGGGAGATCTAGATGATCTAAGAATTTGGCCTGATCCCCAGTGCTATCAGGGCTTTCTGGAGAGTACAAATTTTGATAAAAGCATGTCATGATATTAACCATAGGTTTGTTTTCATAATGTTTAGCTCCTTTTTCATCTTTTAATGATGGGATCACATTAGGGTCAGCCCTGCCCTTTGCCAGACGAGCCAGCAGTCTCCCTGGCTTATTTGCAGACTCGAATAGTCTGTGCCTAGTGTAGAAAATTGCGGTTTCTGCTTTTTGTGTAAGGAGGTTATCCAGGGCAGAGCGAGCTGTGTCCAGCTTCAGCCGAGATGAATTAGAAAAGGAGTGTTTAAACTCCTTCTCCAGTTCAAATATTTGAGATTCAAGCTCTAGTTGTTGTTTGAGCACTTCTTTTCTTTTGGCTGAGGTGTACGAAATAATAACTCCCCTTTTATAGGCCTTTGCAGTCTCCCATAGTGTTGATGCTGAGACGTCAGGTGTATCATTAGTAGAAAAAAAGAACGTTAGTTGTTCCTCCAGTAAAGTAAAAAAAGTGGGATTACTCAGCAAGGAGGGGTTGAGCCGCCAGTGACGTGTAGCCAGATCGTAGTAGGGAGGTGTAAATTCCAGGCATACGAGTGAATGATCGGAGAGTGTCATGGCTTTAATATTACATGTTTTAATCCTATCCAATGCATGCCTTGAGGTGAGAAAATAGTCAATCCTTGAGAATGAATTATGTGGGCGGGAAAAGAAGGTGAAATCCTTAACTTTTGGGTTCAAAATTCTCCAGGTGTCAAACAGGTTCAAATCATTGCATAGTGTTCTTGTGGCTATTGCCATTTTAGATGGGCGAATGGACTTTACAGGGTTCTGGTCCAGTTCTGGCTCCAAGCAGGCATTCAAATCTCCACCCAAAATTATGAGAGGTCATGTAATAGAAGATAAAACAGCTATCAGTTTAGAATAGAAGGAGGCCTCAAATGTGTTTGGAGAATAAATACACCCCAGAATAAGCTTTTCCCCATATAGTAAACCTGAAATTATTACATATCTTCCTTCTGAATCCTTATAGCATTTTTCTAAAGTGAAAGGCAGCCTTTTATGTAAAAGGATCGCCACCCCCCTACTTTTGGAGTTAAAAGAGGAGTAAAAGACTTGATCCAACCAGTCTCTTCTCAGTTTTGCATGTTCGAAATCACTTAGGTGGGTCTCTTGTAAAAAAGCTATATGAGCTCCTTCTTTTTTAAGAGATGAGAGAATTTTACGCCTCTTAACTATATTATTAATTCCCTTCACATTCCATGTTGTCAGTTTAGTGAGACTCATCTTAACTGTGATATAGATTCCATGTACAGAAATAAATGTGTCCACAAAGGCCTGTTGCTCTTAAACACTGAAAATAAACAGAACCAGATACTGCTGTCATATGTGAAAAAGCCATTCCCGAACAACGACTGAACATGAACAAAGATAATCACAATCCACACCAAAAGAAAAAACAGACACAGATGTAACCATAAGGTCTCACACTTAGATAGACAACTAAGAGGTACCCAAAGGGTATTAATAGGTGACATGAAGCTAAAGGAGGCCATCACTATGGAGAGGGCAAAGAAAAAGGAGGAGGAACACAATATTCTCCCAAAAGGAACCCCCGCTCCGGCCCCAAGGAAAATAAATTCAGGTAACAACTAGGCAATCCAACCCCCCCCCCCCCTTTCTTTTTTCCTTATTTATTTATTTATTTTTTCCCCTTCATCCCCCTTAAATATATAAAGTACAGAACTCAGTGCCTCCCTGGATTGCAGTCAAACGAAAAGCCATGTTTAGAGCCATGTAAAATTTAAATAATCCTTTTGTTCAGTATGAAATGTTCAGGGATGTAAAAGAACACCAGGGGGCACAGCATACTGACAATTAACAAAAGACAGAGCAAAAAAGGAGAACATTAACTGAACAGTGGTAAAAACAGACTTCGCTGATTTTGATCAGGAGGAGGCAACCATCACAATAATAGAAATAATAACAAAACCGGGACCCTTCAGAATAGCTGGGTTTATTGGAAATTAGCCAAAAGCCGGATTAACTTTGAATATAGTCATGTCAGAAGAGATCCGTACAACTGAGACTCCCAGCAGCATAAGTCTGCAAGAATATGTAAAGCCGGCTAGACCAGGCCGTTTCACGTATTGTGTTTATTTATGTCTCACCGGCAAACAAGGTCAGTCGAGTGTGGCCACAAATCGTCGGGCCTCTTCTGCGTTGATAAAGCTGCGCTCCGTTCCATTAAGCTGCACCACGAGCCTCGCTGGAAACCGCATCGTGAATCTGATATCCTTGTCTATGAGTTTACGGACCACATCGTTGTAAGAGCGGCGCACCGCCGGACCGCATTAGACAGGTCCTGGTGGATGAAAATGCGTGACCCCTCGTGCTCCAGGTTCTTCGCCTTCCTCACAGCTGCTAGGATCCGAGGTTTATCCCGGGAGTTATGGAGTTTGATGATCACCGGTCTCGGGCGGTCACTCCTCGGCCCGGCGGTCCGGTGAGCTCGGTCCAACTTTATGCGCCCTTTGGCAGCGCGCAAGCCAAGCGTCTTTGGCAGCCAGGACTCGAAAAACTCAAGAGGATGTTCACCTTCCGTGCCTTCCTTCAAATTTAAAATCCGTAAGTTGTCTCGTCTATTACGGTTTTCCGCGTCATCTATCTGGTCAGCCATGGTCGCCTGTCTATTCTCCACCTGGGCAAGGCGAAGCTCAAGGGCGGCCACCTGGTCGTCCACGGCCGAGATCCGTCGTTCTGCCTCAGTTATGCGTTTCGACTGACATTCCAGGCTGCTGGCAATTCTGTCCAAGGTGTCAGTTAATTTCGCTAACTTCTGCTCCATCATTTCGCTTATATTATGAGTAACTTCCCGTGCGAGCTCGGACATGTCCGTAGCGCTAGCTTCCAACATGCTAGCACTAGTCGGAGATGGAGGCGCCATGTTGGGCAGATCGGTGATTTTCGACTGGATAGTTTGCCTCAGTTTGGCCGGTCTTTCTCTCTGAGATTGTCCGCCCGGTTTACTTGCCATGTTAAAGTGCCGTAGACGTGGATTTTAGCAGGTAAAACAGTAGATCAAAAAGTGGCTAAAGGTATGTCGATTGCTGCTCAACGGCATATACCGATCCCCAGACTGACATACAGATTCTCGGAGTGGTATGCTGCTATTATGCCGCCGTTATTCCACCGACACATGACGGTATGTGCCGCTTGAGATTGTTACGGCACTGAGAGACTGTTGGATGGGTACCGCTCCCTGATGAATATGCAAATGTAATGCCACTGGGCTGGTTTGACGACAAGTACAGCCGTAAACGTATACTTTTTTTTTTGTCTTTATTGACAATGCTAACTTAACACTTTACTGCAAGTAATGTTATGTTGTTGGGATTGTACGCATATAGACAGTAATTACACGTGGGACTCTTACGATATGATAGTAAAGTAATATGTCTAAATGTCCGCCTATAAACTACTTAAAGCTAATGAAAGCGCTAACCTTAGCTAACATGGCTAATATTAGCCCAGCCACCTTAGCCAGTCTGACTAATCGATAGCAGAACTTTTGAGCCTGCAGACAAAACAATACTTAGTGACGGGTTTTCATTATTATGGTGGCTGGGCTAATATTAGCCATTACTGTCTATAATTACTATCTATATGCGTACAATCCCAACAATATAACATTACTTGCGGTAAAGTGTTAAGTTAGCATTGTCAATAAAGAAAAAAAAAAAAGTATACGTTTACGGCTGTACTTGTCGTCAAACCAGCCCAGTGGCAATACATTTGCATATTCATCAGGGAGCGGTACCCCTCCAACAGTCTCTCAGTGCCGTAACAATCTCAAGCGGCACATACTGTCATGTGTCGGTAGAATAACAGCGGCATAATAGCAGCATACCACTCCGAGAATCTGTATGTCAGTCTGGGGATCGGTATGCCATTCTAGGGATCGGTATATGCCGTTGAGCAGCAATCGACATACCTTTAGCCACTTTTCGATCTCGCTGTCACTCAGGTAAAAGGCACTTTTAAGCTAAAAGCGAAAGGACCGGAGCGGGAGCTCAGCGACAGCACAGCCTTCAGTTCGCCATTGTCACGTGACCCCCCTAAAGTGAAGCTTTATCTGCTATTTTGTCACAGGTTGCAAATGGCTGTGAATGGTTGCTGATGAAACTAAACATTCATTGTTTTTCACAAACAAAAATGCAAAGATGAACAAGAAGTTGCGACTCTTCCTTCAACCAGTTGGTTGAATTTTGCTTCTCACACTGGAACTACTGCTATGCATGACAGACTTCCAGTTTAACGCCCTTATGAGCAAAGAAACAAATTAACTTTATATAACAATGCATTTGAGTGGCTGTGTTTTGGGATTCATTCAGTTTGGTCAAGTACGGAAGCCCTAAAAGGCCATGCATTCATATATTTTATTTCCTCCGTTTTCACGTGATAATGAGTTAATTTCCTCTGTTTTTCCGAGATAATGGGATAATTTTCTCGAGATCTCGTGATAACGAAACTTTGTTTTCCCGAGATAATGATATAATCAATTTGAGATCTCCAGAAAACAAAACGATAGTGTAGTATATTAAATCATTGCAGGAAACATCACTCAGTGTAGCCATGTCAGAGGAGCAAGAGCATATTGATCACTGCGTCACATATATTTTCAATCAAGGCCTGACACAGGCTGACATAGCATTATGCCTTGCTATTATAGATAATATTCACATTAATGTGCATAATCTAAGAAGACAGTTAGCAAGGCTTCAGCTATATCGGTGGCGCAATCTAAGTGGGCCTGATGTCGTTGTAGCATCCCCGCTGAATGATGGTCAGACTCTCTAACTGATAGTCCAAAGTGTTTATTACAGGAACCTCGTACACTCGAACACACCTTCGGACACACCGTAAGAGCTTGTACCCTTTATCAGCCAGGTGCACAGTAAATCATTTCTTCACGTTCAGCAAAAATCATGCAGGCACACTTCAAACACGCACACACACGATTTACAAGAACACAGATGTTCTCGGTTCACAGCGAGACGCTTTCAAAATAAAAGTCCCGCATTTAGTGTCTAATGTAATTAATGAAGTAATAACCTGGCTTCAAAGAATATCAGTTAACTAAATGAAAACTGGATGTTCTTATTAACAATTATCACATTAAAGGTCATTTACAGTCGTTACACTAACTGACTGACTCATTCACACACAGACACACACACACACACACCTTATTATATCGTTATCTCGAGATCTCGACAAAAATTATCCCGTTATCTCGGGAAAACAAATAAAATTAACTCGTTACACGAGAAAAAAAAGTTTCGTTTTCTCGAGATCTCGAGAAAATTAACTCGTTATCACGGGAAAATGGAAGAAATAAAATATATGAATGCATGGCTGTTTAGGGCTTCCGTAGTGAAGGCGATTATATACCTTACACATTAACTGGCAAATTGTCTCATGCAGTGATTGTGCTGCGGCCCCCTGGTGGGCTTTAGGAGGTACTGCAGGTGGGTCATTTACAAAAAAGTTCTTAATTTTGAATTTTAAGTTTGAAAATACAGTAAAGTATCTATAATTAAATATAATATTCCAAACAGTATACAAAACTGATAGAGCAAGGGAATGAATGTACATGGTATTCTTTATTTATCTGAACTCTTTCTATGCAGTGTTGTGCTGAAATCTGCTTCACATTGATATATCAACCATCGAATGACCTTAATGTGCACCGCTGGGTGACATTGCAGCAAACACAATTCTAACAGGAGGGCAACATTATTTGCCAGAGGAACAGTTTTTGGTATAACATCAGAACACATCTTTTATCGTGTCAGTGATGAGGTATTGTAACTGGATGAGTTTGCAAAGTTGACAAATTGTTACATGTACGTGAATGGACTATTGATTCCCACAGCATCGCCCACATTCAGTTATTCATCTTGGTCAGATGTGCTGGCCAGAGTTGCGATAAACAGTTTGGATGGAATAGGGACAGAAGGATTTACAGTTTCAAATTGTGCAGTTTCATTCCTAAGTTTGGGAATGGCTGGTCTAGAGAAAGCCTTCCCTGTTGATTATGAGTAAAGTTGGCTTTTGTGTACTTTAATCCTGTTTTTAACTCCCATCAAAAAATGCATCCACATCTCATATGCCTAATACATAACACTAAAATACTGTATTTAATACGGCTTATATTATGTACACAACAGACAACTGGCCTGAGCCAGGGAGGGTTCTGCTGGTCAGTGTTGCATAACCAGTACAAAATATCTGCAGTGTAAGCTGTAATGAATGAATTTATCTTCAAATAGGACCTTCCCCTAGTGACCACTTCTTCCCTTTCCTCAAAGGCTAAACTAAATGTGGCAGCAAAAAAATAACAAAGAAGATTAATGTTTGGTGTGGGTGTGTGGATAAAGACTTCTCCCCAGTGAGTGATCTGTGGGTGAACAGCGGTCTGGTCTGAATCTACGGGAAACTCCACAGTGACTGTGTGATATGATGTTACATTACAGCTGCTGCGCTTCTGTAAACACAGTTAATGTATTTATTACCTGATGAAACTGCAGCCAGTCGGAGTGACTGTAAGTAAAAGTCCCTCCCAAGTCTGAGGTCAGCTGGGAAGCTTCGACTGTCTTGTTGAGGGCCTTCATAGAAGTCACGGTGTCCATCTTGTAGATTAAGACAAAGGCAAGGGTAAGTTGTAAAGTGCCACTCGTCTTTAGACGAAAGAGATTGAACGTGAACATGGAAGTTGTTTTCTGACCTGTAGCCCTGGCTGTTTCTCAGGTCGAGGACAAGTGTCTTTATCCACCAGCATCACAATACTATGGACGGCGTGGAGAGCTTGCTCCTGTGGGAGGCAGCAGGGAGTCAGTATGGAAACCCCTCAAAGGCCTAGAACATTTTTGTTCTTGTCAAACAGTGTTCTGTGGACCTTGTTTTCCACTGATGAAGGTTTATTTATTCAGTTCTGTAAATAATAAATATTACTGAGCTTGTCTTATTACCTTATCAACATTGTATGACCTGATCAAGTCTTTTCCAAAACTACATAGTGCACCTTTAAACTCAGACAGAAGCTGAGGAAGTGTATTCATTTATTTTTATTCAAAAAGATGTGCTTTGATATTTTACACTTTCATATGAATGTTTGTCTACAACTGACATTTCCTGAGCAAGTTAGAGCCAGTTATTATAATATTTCCCACAGTGTTTTTACAATGAAAAGCAGGTTTATTTCCAGTAGACGTGTCCAAGAGGTTCAGAGAGTAAATAGAAAGATTATTAAATCAAGACTGAGGACACTGAAATAAAGGAGACTTTTTTTTCTGATAGATATATATTATCCACTGAATATAGACATCAACAATAGCTTAGCTGCAACCACTGACTTAAGACACTTTTCTGGGTTTCCATGACAAGTCAGTGCTGCTGAACATAATGGCGTAACTTCCATACAGAGTGCCTGAGTGTCCAAGAAACTCCTCTTACACAAGATTTTAAAGCAAATTGAAAGGACCAGTGCTTCAAAAGTTATTAAATATTTTAGGAACAATAACCATTTTTAGTCTCCAGCAGCTATGAGGGTTAAAGAACAAGAGGTCAGGGCCGACTAAAACAGGAGTTTGAGTTCAACATAAGTTGCACTCTTGCTTTGATAATTAACATTAAGTGATAACAATAAGATGTACCATACCTCTCAGTTGACATACAATAAGCCTATTTTTGCATTGCAGTGTGTTCAGCCTCTTTCGCGGTAAACATAATTTAAAAAATGGGCATGGCGCCCCCTTGTGTTTCCCTTCACCATCGACGTGCACGGACTTTAAATGAACTTGTGTCACTGCATTTCCAGAAATTCTCACTAACCCTGTCATCAGGTTCCTTATCTGTGAATCAAGGAGCATGACAACTTTACATCTGTCTGCATCTGATTACATGTGTGTGAGTGAGTGAGTGCGGGCATTGTATATTCAGACATGTGCATGCAGGCTTATTGTTTTAACCTGGGCCATCAGCAGAGCTTTGTAGAGGTGAAGTGGAGGAGGCTTCTTCCTGGCATTGATGACCAAAGTCATTCCCAGCTCTTGAATTTCTCTCCTGCCAAAAACAATGAATTGTGTTAGGGCGCATTCAAACAAGTCCACAGTGGTCTTGATGGGATAGATGCATCACTGGCATTCACTTATTCCACCTCGCTCTCTGACATGCACACACTCCTCCTCACACGTCCTGCTCCACACTTTGACGCCTTCACACAGCCCTCTTAATGGCCTCTTCTTGGGTTACTGTTGTGTGAGCCTACATCAGACATGGCTGCTAATTCTAGCGAGGCGCTGCATACCAGACAGTTGGCAGCCAGCCTGGCTAGAGACTGTTGTGGTATGGCTCTTTACTGGGACAGACGGAGGCCAGGCAATCTGGTAAAGTGGCTTTTTAAACTTCAAAGACTCCATTAAAAATCAGAGTAAACAAATAACAATGGTGAAGTGTTTGCAAGCAGAGGGTCAGCGGAGGTGAGCGTGACTGCCAGCTGACCCTAAAGAGCTGCATAAAGGCAGAATGATCCAGTTTAAAAAGTTGTAATTCTGCATTCAAAGCATTGTTTTATTATTTGTAAACTATGCAAAAGGACGACCCAAAAGAGAGTCTGGATTCACAAACAATCATCATATTATTCAAAGCCTTTTCTGGAGAGCTGAAATATTTCAAATAGTAATCTACTGCCCTCTTGTGGTCAAACCTATTATTACATACCAGAACACAAAAAAAGCTTTAAAAAATAATAATTAAAAAAAAACAGCTTTCCTCAGCGGCACATATCAGGAACAGGTCAAACTGTCCTCTAAATATGATTCAGACTAACAAAAAGCCTCTCAGTTACAGATATCTGTCTCATTTTGAGATACCTTGTATGAATTGTTTCCAGTACCTCGGTATAGAGTGTAAGTAGAGCAGTAATTCACAGACATTCTGTGCTGACACAAGAGGAGACGTCCATTCCTTTCTGTCTCCATGGACCTCCACCACTGCTCTGCCCGTCCTGTCCCTGCTGCCTGAGAGACAAAGAAAAAAGATGGTGAATTGTTTTGCCCCAAATAAACTCATCACTCTGACACTTGGAAAAGTAATGGCGCTGTGAAAGTTTGGCTGAATGCTGTGGCTTTGCTTAAAGGTGCACGATGTAGGTTTGGGAAATACATTTTTAATTAGAAGAAAAATATCTTTATTCACTGATCTTTTTTTTTTTTGTCTAAAAGTTATGACATTGGTTTAACTTGACAGTCACATTTAATCGAAGCTGCTATGACAGTACAGCATAACATGACTGAGATTTTGAGATACAGTAAGAATACGGAAGAGTTTATTTCGGTGAATGCTCAGTTCTGTACCTGGCAAACAAATAATGCCCAGTTCAAGCAGACGGCTGATGCTTCTCAAACTGGATTCCTCGGTTTGTGGAGACTGTGAAGTGTCAGGAGGTGCAGATGGAAGCTGAACTTGTGGAGAAGGTGGCTTTTCTGTCTTGGAGTTGTGGAGTTTGGAGACATCCAGTCCATCGGTGGTATAGGGAGTTGGATTCCTGCTTGACTGGGAGTCTGCATGACATTGAATACAAACATAGTTGTTAAGTAAGTGTGTTTGTGTGGGTTTTGTTTCTTGTATTAACTAATGCATCACTGTCTAAGACAGCGCTGAGATTTACTGTAACCCTCTGCTTTACTCTCTACAGTAACCTTTGACCTTTTATACCAACAGTAATTTTTCAGCTCTTCATCCATAACTCTTAATAATTGTCTGTCAACATGGATGCAGCTGTGTCCAGACAGCCTTTACACATTGGACATGGTCTCTGTAACAAAACACCGCGGTGGCCTGGCTGCTAAGCCTGGCTTTGATTCCAGACATCTTAATTGGCCTGTCCTTAGAACCAACAAAGCCTCGCCTGTGCTCTCTCTCTCTTTGCTCCTTTAATAGTTCATGACGAGCGTGTCTCCAGTCAGGATCTCAACATGCTCCTCTGAGGGCATGAGGGTGCATGCTGGCGGGTGCAGGCGACACAGAAACCCCCTTCTTGTGTGTTATTCTGTCCCTCTACATTAGAGAAACGCTCTGCTCTTTCTTTTTACCCAGAGGGTTCAGACCCTCCCTTTCACTGGGGTACTGCATGCTATTTCCGTTCACTCCCTCGGTAATGGGAATAACATGAATGTAGCGAAGAGCGCAGACAGCAGTGGGAAGATCGTACTCAAGCCTGATCTTCGACCTTTGAACCCTCTTTCTAAAGAGCCCTTATGATCTGCGACCCTCCGTGGAGCACATTCCCTCAAGCACGCGAGGTCACGGTCGAGTCTCAAAACGTCTGTTTGACGTGAATGTTCATTGGACCTTCGAGCTTGAGCAACAGATCATAATAAACAGCTGTGTGTGCAGTAATAACAATGTACAAACTTTGTGTGTGGGTGTCAGTTAAAAAGAAGAGAGGAAAGCTTGTATCAAAAAGTAGGGATGGGAATAGACAACTGGAACCTTTGAGAGCTGGTTTTAAATTGTTGGATTCATCAGAACTGAATGCTTTCGATCAATCGATGACGGTGTGTTTTATTGCATTTTATGTTTGTTATAAAGAAAAGTACACTTATACATTGACCTTATGCAGATTTCTCATAACCCTAAGAAGTGTGCCTCTGAAAAATCTTCGTTTGGAGGGCCGTGAAGCCTGCACGCTTCACCCTACTTCTCTATACCAACAAGAATTGGTACACCCTATCCCTTAACGTGAATGCACAAAACAGAGGGGTAGGCCTAAGTAGAAGGGGCCAGGGCTGTATTAGGATTGGGCCACAGACTCCTGCTACAGCTACGTCTCAAGCTATATCCAGCTCGCCTTAATTGATGAGGAATAATACGGGAACCTATAAAGAATCTGACCCACAAGAACAATGGATAGTGACATTGGTATATACAAAATCTTCACAATTCCCATGCCTACAAAAAGAAGTTTGAATATTCAGCTTCCTCTTCGTACCTTTTTTAGGCGACTTCCGTCTCTCCAGCTTCTGAGTCACCTGATCCAACAGTTCACCTTTCTTACACTGCATTATGCTGGTGATTGTTTCAGGGCAGATATCACTGTGGCTCCTGTTGTTGAGTTTATAAAGAAGTGGACTCCCTTTAGAAGTGTCTGACACGGTGGACAGAGACCTGACCTTAACTTTGTGTTTTCCTGATGGTTTCAAAACCTCCACCTTCTGATGTGGTTTAACGTCACCATCGCAGTTCTCAAAGAACAAATCTGATCCCGGACGCTCGCTGGCATGATGCCCTGATGGGTGGGAAAGGAGTTTCATGTGAACTTTCTGACTATGGCTCAAACCAGGGGTTGATTTTAAAACCATTGGCGGTTCCTTCATCAGGTTTTCCGAGTCAAAACTCACAGGACGGTCTTTGAGGTGAGAGGCAAAGTTTTCAGGTGTTGGTTCACAGCAGTGTTTGTACTGGCAGAGCTCTTTACTGTTCAATGGTTTGTTAGAATGGTTACAAAGGTTTCCAAGTAGATCTCTTTGAGCTTCAATTGCACCCTTGGATCTTAACCCCCCCTCTTGGCAAAGGCCGACCTCCTCCAGGGCAGCCAGTAGGTCAACACTCCCCCTCTCAAAAGGGACTGGGTTCCTCAGTGCTGCCATGTACGAGTCTCTGTACCTACACTTCAAGTCTTGGTCGGTAAGCTCGTGCCCCAGCTTTCTCTGGCTGCATGGTGTACAAGGCTCCTCTGCGTACTGAAGGGTGTGTCCGCAGGGAACACTGTTCCCAAATGGTACAGGTGGAGGTGGCCTAACAGGTTTAAACAAAACTGAATTGGCTGGATTTGGATGGCTTCCCTTCTGTTTATCCACAAACTCCTTCTCTTTGGCGATATCCACCAGGTCTACATAATCCCCCTCAATCTCTCGATATGTCTCTCGGCTGTCCCAGGTGTTCGGAGATACCCAACCCACAGGTTTGATCAAAGGTTTCGAACATGATTTCGGGGTGCGTCTGTCTTGATCAACTTTGACAAGTCTGGAGGAACAGTCCGCAGGTCTCAAAGATGCTGACATCCTGTCTTTTGCTGGAAGGAAAATGGCTTCAATAGGGAGGGTGGAGGAGTTAAAATGCGAGGGAACGGAGACCTGTCTTGGTTCAGGAGGAGCCTCCCTGTAAGTGGGCATGATCTTAGGCTTGTCTAAAAACTCAGGGATTGCGATTTTAGCCCACGGCAACTTGATTACTCCTTGATCTGTGCAAAGCAAGCAACGAGACAGAGGAGTCCCATGGCGTCCTTCATTGATCTCCTGCAACCATTCTTCAGTGAAGATGCAGGGGTAGGAAGTCTCCGGCACAGGGGTCTCCTCCACTTCTCGACAGCCCTCCTCCAAAAGACTTTTGAGGACAATGCGGGCCGCTTGGTCCCCGAAAGGTTCCACCTGGAGGTAGAAGTCTCCTGGACGAAGCAGCAAAGGGTTCACAGGCGCTAACTGGATGACAGTTTTGTCATGGAGACACAGAGGCCAGCCCTCACAGCGGAAAACCACATCCGAGTACCCAGCCTAGAAAACATTTTTTAAAAAAGCATTATTTCAATGTAATTTTGTTTTTTTAATTTGCTAACTATCTATGGAACTGCACTCCTCGCCGCCACAAACTGTTAGAGGAACATAACAACAATGTCGATGGGACATTCTGAGCCTTTATAATATCCACAAAAAAACATTGACGTTGAAAAAAATTAGTCATGTGTTTTGTTATTCTTGTTATTATTCCCTTGGAGGGAAACTTTGCTCTAAGATTTTGACCCACAATGTTGTAGGATGTAAACAGGAAGTTTGATGTTGCCATGGAGTCAGTGAGATACACTGTGGCCTACATCTTGAGCCTTGCTTTCTTACTGTTTGGTTACATTTTGCCATCAATAAAAGTCTGCTGAATTAGCTTTGACTTTTTGCAATGTGCCCGTGGATGCACAGACAATTATCTCTGAACTACTTTGAGGCTGAAGAAAACTTAAAAAAGTGATGATTCTCAGGCAAGTTCTGTAGTTATATGAAGTGCCTTTTTTCTATGATTAGAAAAGGTAGTTTACATACAACTGACATGAGAGAAAATGATATCTCGAAAATGTAGTCACACTGAATGTAATGTGCAAAGATATGCTGTCCATGTACTAATTCGACAACTCTGTAAAAGAATAGAGCATTTTGTGCCAGTTCTAACTCAACAAAAAATTTACATATCTCTTGACTCACAGTAAAAGTCTCTAAACTGAACTACTGTACAAGTATATCTTCATGAAAGTGAAAAGTGTGTGAGTGCAGATGTGCAGCAGGCACTGAAATGTATTAATACTTACACATGCAGCCTGTTGGACGCTCTCCAGCAGGTGTTTGGCAGGAATGAGGAAGTCCAGCAGGCACTGTAACGCATCACCGTGATAACGTTCCTCAATAGAGCGAAACAGCTGGCTGAGGACGATGGGTGCTGTGGCCTCGAAAGGTGGAAAGAGGGCCGAGAGGGCGCTCTGGATGGACGAGTCCAGAGATTCTGGGTTCTGGAGAACAAGGAGAGGTGGTGGTGAGCGAGATGAGGTTTGTGGATTGATTATCTTTTATATATAATGTGAGACATCTTAAGAAAAGCAGCACAAACAGCAAAACAAACTAATGCAAACTGTGAAGACATGAAAGGTTTACTTAATAAATGCCTTTGTCTGAAAAAGAAATGCATTTTATTATTATGCATTATGGTATGATTTATAATTTATGAGCTCATTTTAACTAGTGCCCCTGTGTCAAAGACAAAGACATTTAAAGCCAAACCAAACCCTAAAACTAGTCAAATTAAAAACACTTTAGAGCAAATGATGGCAGAAATACAGCTGCTGCATATAAAAAGAAGGCTTAACAGAGCATCAGTGTCAGTGCATTAATAAAACAGTGGTGTGATCTCCACATTCTTCTCAAATGAGAATTGTATTGACCTTTTCAAGCAGGGTGCATGAACAATAAAATATTTAATTAAGGCAGAATAAATCTTCCATTACAAGCGGTCCTGTCTCATAATTAAATCAGCTGCCCTCAAACTGAAATCCTGCTATTGCAGTTATTAAATTGGTTGAATGCAGTTTAAATCTTTATTGAATGGTGTTTAATGGCCTCAGTAATTTCCAGCAACATTCATTTTAATTTGAGTGGAAATATGAATATGTGCATGAAAAGGTGAATCTATTGGGAATGGAAATACTCTGCCAAATTTGGAGGAGTGAAGTGGGGAAAAGTACATAAAATAACCCTTTAATCTGTTTATTTTATTTAGTCACATCATCTGCCCTCAAATGGAAGTTTGACCTGCTTTTGTTTTCATCTTTAATGCCTGTAATTTTTCTAATTTGGGGTTTTAGTTTTAATGCAATGTGCATGCAAGTGTGGTTCAGTTATGATAAACCAGCGCTTTTTATAGTCATCTGTGCAAGTTCAGGTGACATGTTTGTGTAAACGAGTACCTGAGTGTGTAGTGGATCTTGCATTTCCAGTGTAAATGTGTATTTGGATGTGACTTGTTATAACACTGACTTATATGAAACAAGTTCACATGGCCGAGATGTGTGGTGAGCAAATACTCTGCAAATGTAAAATGACAGGACTGATATTTTCTTCTGGCCCTTCACCCCTCGCTGTGTTTAGAATCCCTCAGAGTCTTTTGTAGCCAGAAACAAAATGAAAAAGTGATTTTCCACCTGTAGCACTGAAGGAAACATCATCTCCAACAAATGAAAACGTGCAGCAAAACATCATATTCACCAACATCTAAACATAACGATCAGTTTCATCCACTTAACGTGAGGCTTTGAGGTAAATTAGAAACGTTCATGTATAGGGGATCAAGAGGGGGATTGTGGGTGAGCCTATGGGAAAGCTTTTGAACTTTGTCTGGAGATGATTAAGTCTGTCCTGCGTGAGCATGTGCAACTTGTTTCATCTCTGGCAAGGTTATGCTTCATTTAAGCTGGTGTATTTGTAGCAGACTAGGTTAAGTGTCTGATCTTATTCAAAGTGACAAGAAGAAGCAAAGCAGACAAAAGAAATGCACAGCCCCATAACAAAAGATCCAACTGGGTGAAATGACACCATTTTTGTGTCAAGAGGCACACTTGGTGTTAATGTTTACTGCCTGTACAGATGTCTGCCTCGGAAAATATAGGCCACAAGCACCAGCTGTGCCATGGGTGAAGTCCATTTGAACACATGGGGACGTTTCAGATGAAAAGAGGCCAAATCTTTAAAGTATTGTTGGTGAATCTGAGGTGTTAAGAGTAAAGCATTTTATTGCAATTCAAATACTGTACTTTTGATGTGATACATATGATATGAGAGCAATATGGAAACGCCAGCAAAATTACTTGTGGGCTGTACCTGCAGTTGGTTGAAAATTGTCAAGTAAATCAAACAATTATTTACAGTAATGTGCTGGTGCACAAAATTAATAACATTAAGTAAAGCATTAAGTATAAAAAAGAAAAATTATCTTTTTAACCATCCGCCATGCCATATGCAAAAGTATCAAAATAAATGGCGAGGTATACCTTCATTTAAATGATGATGATTTGAAATTGCAGCATCATGGTGGCTTAGATGACAAGTTAAAGGACCAAGTTATTAAATTTTTGCTCTAACTTATTTTAAAGATCCTACTTATGTGTTTATTAATATAGCTTTGGGTTTCTTTTATATTTTCTCTTAATGCAGTTCTATCTTATGAAAAGCACTTTTGTGCTACTGTGTGTATAAACGTGCCCTGTCTCACAGTTCCCTCCTGTGGGGTAGAGGAATATCCATTCTTAATTTCATGGCACTAAGCACCGAAAATATTGTCCTCATACCTTACATGCTTCATGCTAATCCATCATGGAGGTGAGAGACATTTTACAGGACAAGTGAAAACTTTAAGCTTCTGAGGGGGCTTTAGGAAAAGTCAGAGGATCACTAAAGTCACCAAAGGATCACATGGGAATGCATCCAATCTTTGTTGAGATGTTTTACTAAAAAAGGAAAAACTCCACATCATGGTGTCACAATCAATTAACAAACTGACCAACATTGCGTTTCTTGCCATGTCCAGACATGTCCACACACCACTCATTTTCACCTTTTCTGTTCCAGGTTAGTTAGTCTTTCTCCATATTTTTCCAAATACTAGATGTGCATATTGAAATGTTCAGTTTTGTTCTCATTCTCATCGAGTCAAATAAATATGTTTTTATAACAAAAAGAAAAGGAATTATATTCTTGTCGACTTGACATCTGAAAATAAGCACTTGACACCTATTTTAGATCTGGACAGGTCTTCACCGCTAACCACAGCAGGCAGTGCTATTCATACAATCAGTTCACAGTACCCCACTGTGTTGATCTCCCAGCCCCACAAAGGAGTCTGTTTTTAGCCCCTTCCTCATTTAGTTTGATAGCCTGACCCAGAGCAGAGACCGGCCCAGGGTAAACACAAGTGCAGCAGCTTCAAAGACCTCACACTGGTTAGCTCTGGGACTGTGCTGACTGTTTCGCGAACAGAGACTTATGCGAGCGGCTTGAATAGCCGTGAATCATGGAGAACAAAGGTTGTGAAGTTGTTTCATGTTTCATGGATTCATTCAGTCAATCATTCATCTTCGATTTTACCACTCAGTTTTAGTCTTCATGGTTAGCTAACACTTTGGTGATGTCTGTGAAACAGGCAAGAGTTAATGAACAGAAGTTAACGCTGGGATGGAATGTAAATCAATAGCAATATCTGATATGCTGAGTGATACGCTGAGATTTGCTTTGTATCACTTGTGGATGTTGGATGCCCTCAGTGCAAAAGAATGCTTCCTTTTTCTGATTGTGCACATCTGTCACAATAGATTAGGAAATGGAGAACAGAATACCTTCGGGGCTGGCTCTCGACTGGTAATGCATCACAGCTGTTTTAGACTGACTGCAGCCATTCAGCTTCGGGCTCTACTGTATTTCTCAAAGATAAACCTGAGGTCGCAGTTAATACAACACAGCTCTGCTGAGTTACTGTACGGGCCTGGGACATCCAATCCCTTTCTGTGTAGGGTTTGTTTGATAAACTGTAGACTGGTGCTATTACTGAGGCAGACTTTATATGCGCTCTTGCATCCTGATTATGATCAGGTTGTTGGAGCACCCTTGTTATGTTTTGGACCCGTAAACATCGTATCCTGGTTTCAGAAACCAGGACAATTATGTTTGAAGAAGGTCCTGGGCCATAAATGTCACATGTGGAGGTAATAAATGTTCATAGGAGGATTATCTAGTGAGTAGGCCTTATCCTGCTTACAAGGAATCTGCATATGCTACCGGGACAGGTAAACACCTTATTCTCCTTCATGAATATACAGAACAGTGGTTGAGAGCACTTGTGGACTGCAGATGGGGTTGGTGCCATGTTTCAAAAACTACAGCAAAAATTCCCCCCCCACATACCTGTGGTGCCCGTTTTACATTTTAGCCCCGGCCCCTCATATATCCTGAGTCCGCCACTGGGTCAGAGATCAAGACACACCTGCAGGCAGTCGATCGGAAACCTGGACACCGTTATGGTCATATAGACAGGGATGTGAGTGGCCAGGTCTTTCATGTTCCATGTAACAGTCACATCCCAAATATAATCAGACAGGATAAAACTCAAAACCAGGATATTAATGCGCATGCAAACACACTCATCTGTGATTCAACAAAATGATTGGACTGTGACCATTTTTTGTGCCTCGTTTTAAATCAATCCTTCACTGTAAGTCGACCCTAAACTAGCGCTTTAGTGACTTATAATCATAACAATACTGCAGGCTCATTTGAGATTTAAACCTCTTTTTGTGTTAACACTCTGGCTGACATGACTGACGCTCCTGCCCGGATAAACTCCTTCTCAAAACAAAGAAGGTTAAAAGCCTGAGACGTTTCCCCACCGACTGGAACTCCTCTCAGTGGGTGGTTTTGGCGACTGATATTCATAAGAGTGAGACCCTCTTGAGATTTCGCCAAGAATTGCTCGGCTGGACCCAGTTCAGACGGGCCAGCCAGCCAAATGAAATGAGGGTAGCTGCCGGTGTTGTGAGCGAGTTCTTCTGTGTTTCATTACATCTGACAGGCTGCCAGAGAGCGTGCCAAACAGGCCCGAACTGTGGAGGATCGGCATGAATAATTGTGAGGCGAAGCAAAGTTGTGCGGTGTTAGATCCACTGTTACGGAAGCCCTGAAAGGCAAGTGTGAGATAAATGTGTGACAGGTGATACATTTTGAAAAAACAGTTGAAAAAAGTTAATGCCAGCATAGTTGTTTGTTTTTTTGTGTTCTGTGAAAGCCTCTCCAGGTTAAAAAACACGGCTCAGTTATACACTTCTGCCTCTTGTGGCCAGACTGAGTATTAAAGATATTTATCTGGAACTTTTGTGGATAATCGGAGTTTGCATGTATTTGTATTCAGCATCTTGAACATTAAAAACACACTTGGATAACTCAGTGGCTTCATCCTTCATCTTAATTTCTATCACTCTGCATTATTTACTCCCATGATCTTTGCTTTTTCAATATATCTCTTCCCACTATCGCAGCTCTGCTCATGGAGGGTGCAGGGGGGTCAACTGCTATGCCCTATGCCCTAGGTAGATAAAACATGTTAAAGTGCCCTCCTGGGTGCCCTTCCACTGGACAACACGTGGCGAAGTGCCCTTTAGGGTTACCCAGCACATACAGCTGGTGCCCTTTTTCACTTTTTTTCACCCCTGCCTGAGTCCTGCGCTGCACAGCTCTCCTGGTTTGTAATAGCAATACCACATGAAGCAGTCATGTCAACACATATCCGCTTCAAACGCCAGAAATAAGCCTTAAGTTCTGAGTTACACACTGGAGTTTCCCCGTCCTTACATGCAGCCTCCCTTTGACTGGGATCAAGGACGGAGCATCCATCAGCAGTGGAAATAAAAATATGTCACAGCTGTTAGAGGACGAAAAACATGGATTGTGATCGGAATCATATCGTATCATAATCTAAGTGAATCAGGTTTATTTAACAGCTTGCACTCAGCCGTCACAGCAACACGTCCATGAGTGCAGTAACATAACATACCATCTCAATTGGCAAATGTTTCAAGATTTTAATCTGTTCTTGAGGGTCGGAGTAATGTGTTGCTGAATCTTACGAAAGCAAATTAACCGCAGAAATTAAACTTAATAATGGAACATGCCCACATTCCAATGCACACACATTCATCCATGTTGCCAGTCAGGATGCCAGACAGCAGTAACTCCCATTCAAAGTGTCCAGTATGACTTCAGTCTCCCTGCTGACTTGCACCACTCCTTTTGTGTCCTCAACAGTTCCTCCCTCTACAAAAACCTCCCGGTTAACAGCAATTTGTTCACTCCCATGTGAGCGCTCAGACACAATCGCTTCCCTCCATCCTAACGATAACACAATCTTGTACTGTATATCAGTGCACAGTATCGAGCTCTTGTTTCCTCATGTTGACGGACGGAGAGTTGCTCCCTCTTTTTTTCCAAGGTACTTTACTCCCACAGTCAGCCAAGTCAGGAGCACTCAGTCAAGCTTAAATCTTGATCCTTTATCTCGGCCTGCAGAGACAGTAGGACACGATCAATGTCTAGCTGACCACCACATTCCTCCACTGCCTCCTCTTCACATTCAACACAAGGGGGATTCCCTCTCTGCCCACTTTTGTCCAGAGCAGCCCGGGATTTAACTCTTGAAGGAGCTCCAGTCTCCAACAAAGATCATTGTTTGACCTGAATTGGCATGCTAGTGAGGGACAACAGGCATTTGTTTTAAAGGTTCACTCTTTCTTTGTCTTGTCCGGCCCTGAGCCTTCCCCCCTGGGAGTTTTTGCAGCGTTGAGCATTAAGCACATAATCGCAGGTTTCTCTGCATTGCCTTGGGCTTGGGTCAAAGAAAGTCAGGCCCAGATTTGAGCCTCAGAATAAACAAGCTGTCAAGGTGTGTAAACTCACAATGTGTATCTGTGTTCTCGGCCACGACGGCTCAAAAGATTAGAGCAGGTAAGCTGAGCAGAATGTGATTGTAAAGAAGATTAACTTCAACTAAATGGAAGCAGCTCCTGATGTGACACGCTGGAAGACTTTTGTTGATGTCTCTGTCTTGACTGGTCATCACATTTTCTTGAAGTGCTCGTAGTAGCAGAGGACTGTCACTCTACCTCGGGGCTGAGACAAAACATGAGCGGAAGTGACAGTTGAGTCAAGACCTGCTGGTAAATCCTGAAGACTGCCCGAGCTCTGCACGTGTGGACACGCAAACATCTCACCACCGACTCAGCCACAACAACAGTTAATCACAGTGTGACGGATAGGATATGACAAGACTGTCATGAAAAGAAGTGAGTCATGTCCGTCTGCAGATTTCATCTTTCTTTCTCTTTACTTAGGGATTTTAAAGTGAAAGCCACATTAAATGTATTTACAGCATATCACTGGTTTCACACAAAACACAATTATAATCAACCACAGTCTCACTCTTTGTCATCGCAATCATCATAATCAAAACCACATTACAAGTATCTCTCAGTTATTCCCTTCCCCCTCTCCAACACTTCCTCCTCAAACATTCAGTATCTCCTGTTGGCCGGTGAGACAGTGCTGTCTTTGTGTATGATCCAGCAGAAGGGCCACTCCATTCCGCTAAGCCATCACCAATCCTTTCAACCAATCAAAAGGCTCCAACGGGACAAAACTCCCGACATGATTACTCGGTCTCCGCTGCCAAGGGTAAACACGGTGTGTGTAACAGACCTTTAATCATGAGTTCACCTCAGTCATTAATGTTGTAGTTTGTGACAGCTCGAGCTATGATTGTAAAGTTGTGGCGGCCACGCAGAGTGCCGGCTTCCTGTTTCTCATGTGAAGGATCAAAGAATTTTAAACCGGCAAGTTTATACAATACTGAGCTGAGATTTGATTTCACAAGTGATTCTTTAATCTACCCCAAATCTGTAAATAATGAACGTCTGGCTTTCAGTAATCTACCACGGTTCTGGGAAGTCTCGCTGCTGAGTCTATCCATCTTTCACCATCTTGTAAGCAGTGTTGTGAAAGTCCTCCACATGAATATTACCTGAGTATTAGTCTTTGCTCTCTACTGATATGCTGCCAATATTTGTTTTGAGTTTGAATTTGTCAGGTGGCCAATTGTTACATGTCACACCTTCAAAAGATACTTAAAGATTCTCTATGTAAAAGAAATTGGAGCAGTTAACGTGTAATAAACACTTTTTTGTTTGCCTATACGGGCCTGTGGACAGTTTGTTTAAGGCTGCTGGACTGTGGATTTCTTTGTGAAAGGTCAGATACTGGACGGTCCACAGGATGGGACTTTATGCAAGTTCTCAAGTGCCTCGTCTCAGAGTGCAGCTAATGTTAGTTTAGAAATGGAGTCCGCTAACATAAACTAATGAAAGGCCTCCAAGAGACAAAACAGAAGTTCCACAGAGCCAAGTCCATTTAAATGAAATTATACATATATTTACTTGTATGTATTGACTGTACACCTGACAGATTATCAGATTCGATGACCAGCATTTTTTGTGAGTGCATCCTTTGTTACATTCCACCACCGCTTGTGGGACGAAGGTGAGCCCGACACGCGCGTCAGACATGAATCTCTTTTGAAATCAAATGCACTGACTCATGGCTGCACACTTCAGGTTATGAAACATGAAGTGATCCGAAAAACAAAGCCTTCATTCATTCTCTGAACGGAGGACGCTACTGTTTTTGATGCATCAACAACAAAAGGACTGATTATCTCCTTTCCTGTCGTTCCAGGTCAGCATATTTCCCAAATAGTGCCACAAGATCAGACAGGTGTCTGGTTTAGCAATGGTTGCCCAATGTCTGATGAGGTGATTGGCAAGGATGTGCAGTGTGGTTTGTATCAGGCACATATGGAGCTTAATAAACAGGAAATATCATAAACCTGGAGGGGGAAAAAGACCTCTGTGTAAACAAACAAAACGAATGGCAGGGAACAATTGAAATGTTCACATTTACTTTTCATCTGGAATGTCTCTATGATTGACTCATAATGAAACCGCTCCCAGTAACAGGACAAAAAGAAATCTCCTGGATCGAAGTCTGTTTCCCTAAAGTTTGTATTCTGGCAAACTGTCAGGAATTTATTTTTGGAGACTGCAACACATTATAAAAGCTCCCATAGTTCAAATCTCAATGGTAAAATAGCCTAGAAATCCTAAAAAGATTAATGATACAAGTGAAGAGAAGGCCTTGTGAAATCCATTAAGCCGTAGCACAAGGTATTTGTTAGTTGGTCAGCATGTGAGTGTGTTTACAGGGAGTCTATTAAACACTAACATCTGCCGCTGTCGAGCTTTGCAAAGTTTCTCCGAGTCCAAACACATACACAGACAGAGCCTCATGGCATCCTCCTTCAATAAATATCCTTATCCTTCAATAAGTTGCCATGTCACACAGGGTGCCACCTCGTGCTCCGCTCAACAGGTCTGATTTGAAGCGGTTCAGCTGGTTTTGAATTCAAGCAATGAACAAGACGTGCCTTCTTTTGACACTAGATCACTGAGCTAGCTGTAATACAACATCGTCCTAGAAGAGCGACCAGAGGAGCCAGAACAAAAGAGACTTCCAAACACACAGTCTGGAAGGGAAATGGCAGTGCTGCAGTATCTGTGTTTCTAGAGACAAAGAGAGAGACTCACAGACAGCCTATAGCTGTGCAGACGTTTCCCCCCAAAAACACTTGGCAATGGCTCTGTTTTGATAATACACTCCACAGTCTCTGCTGAGTTTGACCCACTTTTCGTGATGCAGAGATAATAAACACACTGAAAATATGGTCTACAGCTCCATGACTTGTCTCAGAACCTCGACTTGCTGACTGAAGCAAAATAGAAGTAATTTGGCTCATGCAGCTCCACGAGGCAGATGTCTGCAATTATGCATATTTTCTCTTCAAATCACATCAATTTAGTGCATATTTTTTCCCTGCTGCCTGTTTAGAAAATTGGCAAAAATCACAGCAAGTGAAGCGGTGGGCAGGAAGTGTTCCGTCTCGGCCAAAGGTAGCGCAGTCGACAGTGATGTAAAGACGTGATGACTTGTTGCCGGCGGGGGAAGGAGCTACTGATGACCGTCCCGTGGCTCTTAAAGACAGACACAGCTGTGACCCTTTAAAGTCAGGTCAGGACATACAGTATGGTACTGTCAGCCAATCGAAATCTGGAAGCTCTCACAGAGCGTGTCTACTGTGTTTCGAATGGTTAATAGATTAACGTATGTGCGTGCGTACTCTACGCTGATTGGTTGAAAAATAAACAGTGACTGATGAGCATATCTGTCCGGCCTGCAAGCTGAATGAAGATATGAAGCAGGGATGTATGATTCTGTGAGAGTCAGTACCCCGTATCTCTCCTTTTCCTGCTCATCCGGTAGAAGAGAAAAGAAAATTTCTGGTGTCCCTGCCCACTTTATCCAATCATGACAGAGAACTCCATAAAGTGGTGGTCCCTACTTTTACCACTCGGCGTTCAGAGGATCGCTAACTGTAAAATGGAAAGGAAGTTAGCGTAAAATGCGTAAAAACACTCACAGCGGCTTCAACAACAGGTCAAATGACATTTATGTGAAAGATGGTTACTTTGTAAGGACAAAGAATTATCACCCACATCTGCAGTTTGCCCCAGCTCTACTGAGCATTTTGGAATCTTTCAGCTTGTTGTTTTGGTTCTGCTGCCGTCAACTTTAGTGTTTGTCTTCAGTCTCACCTTTATTGTCATTTCTGGGCATAGTTAACAGGTAGTTAAACAGCTCTGCAACAGCAAATAACAGCACTAAATGCGACCTCCCTATCACTTGGCAGCAGATGAGCAACTAGGTAGTGATAATAGCTTAGCATCTAGTAGCTTAAAGAGCCAGATATCTTTCCCAGGAGTTATGGAGAGCCAAACAGAGCTAATACTGGATTTGCATTAATCAGATGGACAAAAACAAGATGCCAAATGAATGCTAATATTGCTGAGGTGACAATAAGTCAATATTCAGGCAGAAATCTTTACAGTCCAGGTAGTGTCTCAAAAAGTTATTTAAGTTACATTATGTTTCATACACAACTGTAACCTTGAAAAACATTAAACATTCCTTTGCTTTTGGCCAGTGCTGCAATGATAAAAGTACACAGCACAGCTAAATTGAAAAAAAAAGGTCCATTTGAGCATCATGTTCGATCAAAAAGATCACTCTTCTTGTTCTGAATGAATCAAAACATCATCAGAAATGCATGTTTTGCACCGTGAAAACTAAATCCGCCACCGTTCACTTGCTCTGCTGAAGAATAACCTTTGCTGACGGCAGTTGGCATTTTTACCATTTCGGATGAATCACAGAAAAACCTGCTAAGCTCAGGCTGAACATGTTTTGACAAGACGAGAACACATCCAAAACCAGAGAGCAACTCTCATAGACGCTTTGATCATTTGCATTAATTTTGAATAGACTTTGAATACTGCAACAGACTCGAACAATCTGTGCAGCACAAGTCACCGTACGGTGAATGAAGAAACACATGCTTCTGTAAGGCTTTAAGAAGATAAGTTCTTGACCTTGCCGGTGAATGAATTACTCCCGCTTGTGCTCGTCACATAGTAACTAAATGCAAACACAATGCAGCAGCAGGCCTCTGGGTTCTGTGTGATTGCTGAGTGTTTACCCTTGATAGAAACAACTTGGTCGTGCACAGTGCAGTAATCTAATGATTTAGACTGTGCAGGCTCATGACTGTAAGTTGGAGAGGGGGTCATGAAATACAACATTAGTCATGCAGTAAGTAAAACAAACAGCTGGGCCTGTAAAAGCTGGTCAAACAAGTGCTGGAGTGGATGTGACGGGAGGACAAAGTACAGTGGTGGCCAAGGGCTTTCAAACTCTTTCAAACATCCTGACTTCCTGTCTCTCTGTAAATGTATCTGTCACGTGTGGACAGATGTTAAAGGTCTGACTACTTTCCAAATAAAGAGGAATGGTAGACTGGATACTGTGGAGATTGAATGGAAAATCCATAATGTGTCCTTAGGCAGTCTTTGAGATCATAAGTTAATATTCATCACCTTTATCTGACTCCATCCCTCACTCTTTATCTGCATTTATTTGACTGCATCTGCAGCAGCAACAACCAGTAAATAAGAGTTCAAAGAAGCCACATCCTCCCAAAAACCCACCACCAAACTTTAACATGTTCCCATCTTGTGGCTCGCTCACTTCCATTAATTAGATTCTGCTACGACCGGGATTAGACGAGTGCTCTCCAGTCGTAAAAAAAAAAAAAAGCCCTGCGGTTTGAATCAAACCGGGGAATTCCATTATGTTTGCATGCAAAGATCATTTATACGCTCAAAACACTCTCTCAAGTATGTGTGCCATCCGCATCAATTAAGTCCCAATCAAAAGGACTTAAAGATGCGAGACAAAAGACAATGTGTCCCTCTCTGTCGCTCCCTCTCTTTGTCAGTGTGCGCACTCTTGAAAAGCTCGAGATGCTGTGGGCTGTTGATGTGAAACAGTCCCACCAACTGTGCTCGGGGTAAAAAAAAAAAAAAAAACAGCTTTGCAGCGACATTAGCTTTGTGCTGCCTTTGTGTCTCACAAAGATAAAGTTTCATAAAAGGAAACAAAGGAAGAAAGTATCATGCAAGCGGAGAAAGCACTAGCATGTGCAAACTTCTTAAACTTCAGTTGCTTGTCCAGACTGGTAACTCACACCCTCAGTTAGTGGGTCAGTGGAGCACTTAAACTAAACCAGAGACAAGAATGTCACACGGGAGTAAAACTCTGTTGTTACTTTACCATCTTTGCAGGAGTTTCTCCTCTATCAGGCAGAGCGTTTTTTCATTTTTGCTCCTGATAATCCTCTCTGGACAGCCTCCCCGGGCTCTGAGCAGAGAGACTTGCCATGTTTAGTGCATCAACAACAGGAGTCGAGTGAAGTACATCCACGTGACAGCAAGTTGTCTCAATCGAAAAGCAACTACAGTCATCTTCCAGTTTGCGAGCGTTGTTGCAAAGGGGCAGCAAAAATTGTCAGGCTGCCTGTTGATCCTCCAGCTCCTCTTTCACTTCTCCTTCACAGCGTCTGAGGCTACTCTGAGTGTTTGGGGGTGAGAGCGAGAGAGAGAGAGAGGGAGAGAGAGAGAGAGAAAGGGAGAGAGAGAGAGAGAGAGAGAGAAAGAGAGAGAGGGAGAGGGAAGGAGGGCAGGAGAGTGTCTGAGAGGGGGAGGAGAAAAGCTTTCCCTTTCAGAGGAAATCCCCCTCGAGGCTTTTCAGAGTTTCTTCGCTCTCTTTCGAACACACACAGGCTCTGTCACACACCCACAGACACAATATGCCACAACTGGATGCACAAAAGCATGCCATGCTGAATGTGTGTGTCACTGTATGCAATGGAGGAATTCCTACGTTGCCACGCATGTAAACACACACTCGCGGACGCTGATGCGCACACTCTCCCAGCAGCAGAGAGCTGCAGAAATCCAGCCCCTCGTTTGTGGCCCCTTTCTTTCTATTTTAATCACTGGAAGCTTTTAGAGGGCTAAGTCAAGTCATCCTGCCCTCTCTTCTTATCCCTCGTAGACTTCCACTGTCTGCACCGGGCTTTCTCATTTCCTCTCCTCAGCAATTGTCTTCCGGCACACTGCCCAGTCTTTGACTCATATCAAAGGGAGAGGCAGCAGAGGGGGCTTCCCTGCGGAGGTCCGAGCCAGACAGCAGGGCCTGCGAAGAGTGCTGCTATACCTACATATTAGCCTAGAGGAATGCAGGGTAACACCCCTTGGACTACATTTTACATCTGGAGTTGGAAGATGGATCAAGTGTGAAACCAAAGGCCTGCTGCTGCAAGAAGCGAGGTCCATCACCGAGGAGGAAGATTGACAGGCCTTCGCTTATTTCTGTCGGCTGACCGCCAGAGAGTGAGTGTGATCGAGGCGGCTTCGACGAGCAGCTCACAGTCAGCCTCGACCTCTGTCCGTTTGTTCATTCAAATTCCAGAAATTGCATGAGGGCCCATGAATATTTTCATCACGGGGAGAAAAAGGGCAGAATATATTTCTTTTAATCAAAAGTTTCTCTTTGTTCAGCAGGTGAAGTTGCAGCTGGAAATATGAAACAGACTCTCTCCCTCCCGCTCTCTCTGGCTCTGACTCCCTCCGTACCTGCGGTTTCCCGCTCTGAAGAAACTGCAGTCTTTTGAGCATTCCTCACATGTTTTTCTTTCACAGAAAGAAAGCCATGCTAATTTGTCTTTCACCCTAAACCACAAAAATATGTAGGTGACGTTCTCCCAAAAATGTTGCACACGATTCCACTCCCTGTTTCGTCTCTTTGTTAGATTATCTCCTATTCAATCATACTTTCTTTAACTCTTTCTCCCCACCGCTCTTGTCTTTAATCTTTTATTCTGCATAAGAATATCTCTACCTGCTCCACATCGTTTGGATATATCTTATTATGCCTGTATTAAAAAGGTTAGGCAACAGAGGGTACTAGAAGAATGTCCTAGTTTCTGCTAACTCAATTCAGTTTCAGCAGCAGAATATAACCTTCATAATTATGTTTTCATTATTGTATGTTCACCTGAAACTAAGAATAGTTGGGTTTTTTCGGTTCCTCTGAAAGAGTCTTTTATATCTGCAGAGGGAGCAGGTCCATCATGTTTCTGCAGTTACCCCGAACGACCAAACTACGCGCTGTCTCTAGAAAGACGTCCTTTTGTGTTTTTGCAAGGGACATCTGCATTTTTTTGTGGACACCGTACAGGAGGGTGAGACAAAGGTTGGTCAGTCAGTTGCAGTCTGCGACTATGCTGTTGGATGCCAGTAAATCTTACACACTGGACCTTTAAAACTGATACTGGATTTTGACATTTTTCTTTGGCACAACACAACAGATTAGAATTAGCAAACATTCTAACTAAACGTTACGTATTCACATACATGTGGGATGTGGAACAACATTAGTACTGTTTCAGAGGTGGGGCGCCCCAGTAGAGCATGGGCCCCATGTACGGAGTCTGTGTCCTCGCCACAGCGGCCCCAGGGTTCAAAGACGACCTGTGGCCCTTTGCTGCATGTTATCCCCCCTCTCTCTCTCTCATCCCATTTCCTGCTATCTCCCTCAGCTGCCCCATCTAATAAATCCATGAAAAAGCAAAAGAAAAGAGAAGAATATGGGTTGTGTTTCAGGCCAGCTGGTGGTTAAATATCTACTCTCCATTTAGCTCTGTTTTAGGTCTCCAACATCTCACACGAAACAGCTCTTACAACTACCTGTAACTTTGTCCGTGCTGACTGGGAGATGCAGTCCAGTTTGCTCCTTTAACCAGGGCTGACACAGCAACAAAACAAAGTGTCGAAAAAATAGGTCCAGCTATGAGAGACTAGCGTGGTCCTCACTTGGAGGTTCTCCCTCAGATATGCGTCAGGCATCACTGCCAAGAAGCTGATGCGGTGTGACCGGACTCACTGCGTCACTGCAGCACCGGACTAAAAGGAAAACGCATTTTGTATGTCTCATCACTTTGTATTTTCTTCTTAATAAGTAACCGGCTAGTTAACGATAAATGGTTGTTGGAAGGTGCCCATTGGAAGCAGAATTCACCAAAACTGATATTCCTAACCTGGATCTTTAGGTACTAGAGGGTTAAACGTTCACCTGCTACCTGCTAACTGTCTGTTTGCCCCTTGCTGTTGGGCAAGTAGCGTACAGTTGTTATATCAGAGCTTAACACGAAAAGCTGCTGCTAGCTCATTGTCATGTTGTTTTTAAGTTTTTATGTAGACACATTTTTTTTTGCTTTTAAATAATACATCAGCTTATAGAAAGGCACTAAAAAATAAGTCTGACAGTTAGCCCCAGCTTCTAACAAGGTTTGTCAGACAATACTGTAATGGGGTATCACGTGGTTATCTGTATTTTGTCAGCGATCAGCAGTCTCAGTAGTTGCCAGTTCGTGGTTCTCTCAGCATACTGTACTGCCATAAAGTTAGCTTGCTAGAGTTGACAACGTTAATGTTATTTAAACAGCGTTTAGAACATTAGCTAGAGATGGTCAGATGATTTGACCAAGAATGGTGTTGTGATGTGAATACAAAGGGAAGGCAGATGGTGAGTTAATGTTAACAGTAACTCCTTTAAACGTAGGGGAAGACAATTCTGGAGAAAGATAGCTGATTATTGAGTCTCGTTCCCAGGTAGCTGAATACAGACGCTTACCGCAGGTTGGTAACCCAAAGCGTCTGTATTGTATGTGTCGACTTTGGAATGAGACTCAACAATAAACTGTCTTTCTCCAGAATGCGTTCCCCAACTTTTAATCTAGAGATGATGCTAAAAAGCGTTGACAGTAAACAGAAACAGTAAAGTTACACACTGTAAAACAAAGACTATAAGCTTGAAGACTCTAAAAAAGCCCTGTAGAGCATACGTATGGGGATATGTACACTGGGGTAATAATTACAGATGGTCATCGCCACAAACAGTATCTTTAACATCACAAGTACTCATTTGATTTGTATAAAACAATTTGGTTATAGCGCCTTTAACAGAAGCACATAACATGAATGCACATTATTGGTAAGGACACATTAAATCTAAATCGTGACCAGCATACGTAGTCCTACTAAAAGCATGATATTTTACTGTTGAAGCATACATTTGTCAGTGCTTTATAGGGAGCAAACTAAGTAATGATGTCATTATTTCAAACATATCTATGGCGAGTTCTTGTTACTTATCCGGTGACATATTTGGCAATAAAAATAAAATCTGCAGCGAGATAAACTCAGCCAATAATTTATGCCTATCTGTCGGGCTCTATCTGTAAAACAGACTCATGGGAAAGCGAGGCAATCTACTTTTGTTTTGGTTTTAACTCTAGGTCCAGACCAATCCAGGCCGTCTCCCCAGCTGAAACATGACGGTGAATCAGAGGCCGAGGAGGATGAAAGTGGGCCACGGCGGGCTGACACTCAGTTTTGATCCCCGCTTCATGAAAACCAGATGGGCTGTCCATCTAAAGCAACACGGAGAGGGTGGAGGGGGCTGCTCTGTGCTGGGTGAGTCAGTGAATGTGGAGATTTGAGAGGCTGCACTCAAAAATGCAGACATAAACACACATAGGTGCAGAACCAGACAAAACCAGACAAAGAAATGTACACAGAGATAGGGAGCGAGTTTCCTGAGATACTGCGAGAGCCAGGAAGTTTGGAGCACACACCCACACGGGTTCATTAAGCAACCGTATAAACACTCACGTGTACTGCAATTTCTTTAACACATACATTTGCACACAGTTGCACGCAAACGCAGCAGGATGAGGGCCTGAGTGCTCCTTCTTCCCTTACCTCCCTCCTTGTCTAATTCCTTTCGAGTGAGTGGGAGACCCCGAAGGCGAGTGAGCAGGACCCCTTCAGTGATTTACTTCAGACCAACACTCGCCCACAATAACCTCCCGTACACTCAGACACAGCCGCCCACGGTCTTGACGGTTCATAAAGCATGACTCACAGCGAGCGTACAGGCTAATATCGTTATTAGAGGATGGGAAAAGCACTGCTTCTCCTCTTGGCAATCTACCCCCTGCATCACTTCCTGGATCAATTACCTGACCGGGTTCCCGCTCCAAGCTCATATTCATTAACTTTATGATGTCACGGGTTGTTTTCATTTAACACAAGCGGAGCGAAGAGCAACCTCAGCATTGATTGTTCGTTGAGTCGGTCCCTAACACTTTCAGCATGTCTCAGTGACATTATTATGAAGTGAACTGTCCCAATGACGAATGTCTGAATAGCTTTCGGCTGTTATCACTCTTGTCTTGATGGGACAACATGAAAGGAGGAAAGGGAAGACAAAGGGGTTATCTGTCCCTCCCTTGGTTCCTTTTCCCAGGGAGGGCGACCTTATCAGCGTCTGGAGATCTGCTGCTGTGACTGTGACATCATTTCCTGCCCTGTCAAGATTAGGGGCCCGAACTTGTGATTTAGACATTTGGTTGCTCTTTCAACAAACAGAAGGGATAGAAGTCCTGGGTTCTTCCCCCGTCGATATCTGTCTACACCACAGATGTTTTCTTTTTTTCTTTGAGGTATTTCTGGGTCTTTAAAGAGAGGGTTTAAGGCATGTTTTGAGTAGCGTGTCACTCTGTGTGGTACTAAGGAGAAAATGAGGGGGTCTTGAGAAGAAAAGGCGTACATTCAAGGACATTCCAACGGGGTCAGTGGGACTCTGCATGCATGTGTGTGCATGTGTGCTTGTCTTTCATTGTTCATTCAGGTGCCGTCGAGTGATACATGGAGACATTAAATGCTCCCAAATGTTCGCTTCTCTTGTAATTGTAAATCCATCAGTCTATGGAGTTCTACATATCACGCTCCATTTTTTATGGCTAATAAAAGACAGGACAGAAACGCCTCTAGCACTTTAAATTGCTTTCCATCTGTCCCACTTTAAACAGCCTTGTTCCCACTGAGATTTTATAATGAGAAATCACATTTTAATACAATGAGAAGACCTCGCTGGGATACAAATGCAATCTTTTGTCTGCATTGTCACCTCTTATTTTTCAAAGATATTGGGCTTCCTACAAAAAAAAAGACAGTAGACTTATATGAGTTATTGATAACATTGAGCCTCTTAATGTGGAATACGAATCATCTGGTGTGCAAGTGATGGCAAGTTTGTTGCACCACCTAAGGAGGCTAACGCTAGCTAGATAATGTTAACGTTATGGACCTTTAGTTAGTGAAAGCAGCTTGGTGGTCCTTCTCATTGTGTGGCCCATAGCACATAAGCACCAGAGACTGCCGTCGGCTAACTTCCTGTTTAGCGCCTGGCTAACTTGAATAAGGACAAAAAAGACTTTCCAAATGTTATTAGATCGAATGGCTCAAATGATGACAGTGAAACGAGTCATTTTGGTGGGGTTGTGGCACTCAAAATATGTATCCAGCTGCTTCTTTCATAGTGTTAGCTCATGTCTTTTTGGGCATCACGTGGTGCTGTAGTTACACAGTTTGGCCACTACGAAAATTGGCTTCAAACCCTGACGTAACTTTGCTCATGCTAGCTAATGCCAACATTGCTAATGTTAATGTTATATGACATGTGTCATATCGTGTTCAGATTATATATATGAGCTGACTTTTAAGTCAGAACTTGTGGTGGTGTAACAGCTGGGCGTAACAAGCCAGAGACCACTGTTCAAGACCACGTTTCAACATTTGTAAGTGTCAAACCACTGGATAATTCTAAAAAGCTGTTAATACATATTATGATGACATGTTGCGCCAGTTTGCAAAACCAAAAACGACAATTTCCAGCTGTGTTGGTAGTGACAAGACCGAGTAAGCCAAAACATGAAATGTCCTAAATGATGGGAAATAAACATAACCAGACCAATAAGCACACTTTTCTCAAAACCTTAAAGCAACATCATGTAGAAATTGGCATTTTGTGGGATTTGGCGCCCCACACTGCAACACCACTGTCATAAACAGAAATCCCAGGTCTGCAACAATTACAAACAATTACAAACTGACTACAAACAAAACTCATTATGTCACAACAACATTATATGTTGAAAACTTGTATCTTGAAGTAAATATGTGTGTAAGGCTGTGATCCTACCCTCTCACTGAAGTTACATAGTGCACAAAAAAGTGAGAGAGACAGAGACACCATTCACACTGTTACAAGACACTGAACCATCAACATGATTTTAAAGCTGTTATATTAGATAATTTACTTAGTGTTGCTTTCAAGAAAAGAAAAGTTTTACAAATTGCACATATGGTTTCAACACATCTTGATTTGCAGAAACTCAAATTGCCAACATGTATTCTGGTGATTAGGTTGAAAAAATACCAGTTTATGCAGAGAATCTCTGAACAAAATTAACAACGTATGTCATCTGTAAAACATCAATCAAACAAGTTGTAACATGTTTGATCAGTATGAGATTCCTCATGACCCTCTGCTGATGCCTGTGGTTCAGCAGCTCAGATATCCTCTTGGTCACTCTCTACACATTCTTTCCTTTTGTTATTATAGAGGAGCATCTTTTTTTATAGCAAATCCAAAATGTTAACTTCAATCCTTTTTGCAAAAGAATGCGCTTCCCGATGAATCCCGCTCAGTTGCTGTCTCGGATGTTGCCTGAGTCTGTCTGTGTTACTACATCAAATGCAGAGAATAAAGGGTCGTGCATACTCTGTGGAGAGATACATGAAAGACTTCCCAAACTGGAAACATCTTTGCCAGAGCTGAAAAAAACAAAGCGGGTTTGTTCCATGGGCTTTTCTGAACTAGACATTCAAATGGAGGATTGTATGTGTAAGTGTTAGTGGTTCAGTGATCTCACCTCGATTTACAGTAATGTTATTAAGGACCGTACAACAAGCTTCTAAAGAGGAACAGACATAGTATTGTTAAATTGAATTAAGGGGTTTTCCATCTTTGTGGAATATGGGCACGCTTGTGGTCCACAGAATGAACTAAGAATTTAGATGTCATATTGATTATTATCACATGTGAAACGCTCATGCTGCACCCACTGAGCAGTTCCACATGTTTTGGTTGGTCCCAGTCTGTCCTGATGTGTTTTCCTGAGAGTCACACAGCAGTGAGAGGCTTCAACCTCAGCTGGCCACTGCTGGGTGCTGGTCCAGTGTAGGAAGCAGGTGTTAAATTCACAACAGCGGACATGAGAGAGGGGGAAAAAATGGCTGCAAGCTGAGGCACAAGAATGTGGGAAGCTTGAGACTTTGGCTCAAGAAGTTTTTCCTCCCTTTTTGACAAGAAATTCAGAATAAAACAGGAGTGACCGCTTAGAGCCACATGCTCGTGGCCTCCAGAGGATGTCGTGCTCATCACACACAAGAAAACAAATGATGCGTGAAATGCTTTTTAAGGACAGCTCTGCATTCCCATTCCTGACTCAAATTAATCAGGCTATCGTTGCATTCACACACTGTGAACAGAATGGAAAGAACCATGAAGTCTCTTATTCCAAAAGATGCTTACCCCGGTGCTCGCCTTGTTTTCGTACCATTTAAACTGGCTGAATTAATTAAGTAGATTAGTCCTGTTGTGTTCCATGTTCAGGGCGGTTTGTCAACAAGTGAAACCAGACGCAAAATTCCTGATATCTCCGACTTGGTATTTCAACCAGGAGGCTGATGGGAACTGTTTTTACAACTCGGCTGTGCATATTTATAGTCTGAATGATATGACATGAATGCAGCATATGTTGTACTTTGTTATGTGATTTCATTAGCACGTTTATATTAACAGCTATTGTGTGTTCATCTGGCCATGGTTCATATTGTGTAGCTAGTAGATACACTGAAACAGGATTTTGTTAATGGTAACTTGGTATTCAATGATTATCCAGATTGCAGGGTAGCATGTTAAAGGTCAGTGTGTTAGAATTTCAACACAGACTGAAATATATTGTCATAGGACACAATTTAGACATATCGTAAGCCTTAGTAGCTGCATCACCAGGACATCTTTTTAAAAAACATAAATGCCTGTACCATATTTTTGATGCAATCCATGCGTCGATATATTTCATGCTGGGTAAAGAAAAATGGACCCACCCCGTAATGGTGGCGTATGCAAATGCAGCCGCCGGCAGCACCTAAGGCTGGCTGAGCAACAGGGAATCAGAGGCTGTTGTGCCCACATCTGTGTAGGACCTTTGTTCTGAGCCAACAGATTAGGATTACAGCAGGCTGAGGAGAGGTGGACTCCGCATTTACATAATTGATGCTTAAATGCAGTCAAAGATGATGGACAGCATTTCCCAGATGTCGAACTTTCAATGGAAGGATGCCAATGGTATTATCATCACTAACTGGTTGCTGTGGTTTACTTTCACCTGTCATAAATGTATGTATATATGTATAAAATCAATGTGCATACTGTGTGTTCTATGTCTGTGTATCTTAAAGGAGTTTACAAGCCTTCCTTTTGTCATGCAGCCAAGTGTTATAGAATGACAAATAAATGACCTTCAACTTTCAACCTTGATATTACAATTGTGCCTTTGTAGCTAATATGTTCAAAGACATAAGGCACCGATAATACCGAGTATTACTGCTAAATATAAACTTCCTCTCAAGTGACCAGGTGCACACAGCACGGCTCGTTCTACTGTAATAATCCAATAAGCCGTCCAGTGTTTCTCACTGGTTTTTTCGGGGAAGTCACTGGACAGAGGTACTAATTAGGACACTCCAAGACAGTACTTAACGGTTAACTCTCGACTGTATTTGCTTGTGTAAGCAAAGCTGTGGACACAATGGTGTTTTGGGAGAAATGGTATATGAAAACAACGCCTGCTGCCGGGCCATGGGAAACAAGGAGACCCAAACACGCCGCTGTGTCAGAGAGAGACTGCTGCACTCACAGACAATGTTGTTTCAGGTGAAACGGGGGACAACAGGTGTGTGTGTGTGTGTGTGTGTGTGTGTGTGAGAAAAGAGCAGCTATCTTCACTCTTGCCTCCTCCTAACACATGACCAGTCACAAGTGGACATATAGCTGCACACTGAGAGAATGTGATGTTTGGTTCTCACCAGATCCACTAATAAACAGAGGGAGCTGGAGGATATAAGACGTCCCAAAGCTTTATTTGAGGAGGCCTCTCGTCAGATGAAGTGGAATGCGTGGTGGCCAGTATCGACTTCAGATTTATGGTGTGAATCACAGAGCGTGACGTGTGAGTAAACAGGGGTGTTAATTTTGTTGTGAAAGCCCGAGACAATAAAACAAGAAATGTGTGAGCTTTATTAAAATACCACTGAGTCACCACAAGTCTGTGTAAATCTGATCCATCTACTATTCCCACCCCTCTTTTTCCCCGTCTTTCCCAGTTTCTGTCTCATACACTGTCTCCTTGGTGTCTCCTAGGATCATTTGTCTCTGATCGCCTCAAACTGCTATAGTTTTTTATAGTTACACTGATGATTTTCTTTGTCAGCTTTTTTCTTTGTTTCTCCATTTTCCCCTTAACATCACTTGTCTTCTCGCATTAATTTCTCTTTTTGCTCCCACTCTGCTTAATCCTTTCCCAGCTCAACTCACTGTTTTTAGCTCCTTTGTCCTTGCTCTTCTCTCCCTCTTCTCCTCCCTCTCACAGTTTTTTTTTTTTTTCTACAGTAAGCAGTCCTGGAGCAGCTGTTGGGAGGTGGCTGCCTCTGAGTGGAGCTAATCTGTTTGATTTATCACTCAGTAACAGGAACTTGAACTGGACAGAGTTGTTAATCCTTTACTGAGACACTGAGCATGAACATTTCTTATATGCGCATTATTACTTTTCCTCTTTCCCATGTTTTTTAGTCTCTTTCTCTGGTAGTTTCTGCTCCCTTTGTACTCTAAACCCTCTTATTTTCTATTCTATAACTCCTCCCAAATATTTTTTTTTCCTGGTTTGGACGGTCGAATTCTTTTAGTTTTTCCTCCCTCTTGTCTTCTTTGATACTATTCCTGTTTTTTCGTCGAGGCGAGTCTGCTGACGTAAAACTGTGTTTACAGTGTTTGTGTCTGTAGTGTTCGGGGTCTCTGATTCGTAGCCACGCCTGCTTGCCTGGCTTTGTCTGGGTTGAGGCTGTGGGTGCAGCAGATGTTTTGGCTAACCATAACCATAAAACCACGCCACACAGCGGTGGGTTGACGGCCCACAGGACCAACCCAATGCACAACACACAATTTTGCTTTTGACTCAAGGCCTGTCCATTTTTGCTTTTTCTATACTAAATGTATATTACATTTTATCGTGTCTTTACATTTAGCTGATAGTTGAATATGACATTAAAGTAATATTCCCAACTCGTCAAATACTTATGCATTGGGATTGTAGGGCAAGTTGGCCGCATTGTGAGACGGGTATGTATGCATATATAGTATGTGCACATATCTGGATGTGTTCATACTGTACCTTTATAGATATGCCAAATTGCACCACTGCTACTTTAAGATCAACAAAGTGTATCAAATATTTTGACTTTATTGTCCATGAACATGTTTTGTATTGTATCATGATTTACTCCCGTTTTTTCAAAGGCCTTTCCAGGAACTGGCGCTGGAATTTGGCAGTAGCTAGAAATGCAGTGATTCAGGCCATTGGATAATTGAATTTCTCTCTGAATAATGTCAATGAATTGTAATGGGTAGCAGGTGTATGAAATGTAAATGTGATGTATCTGTTCCTACCAAATAAACATTGAATGAAAGACAACTTACAGTTTAAGCACTTTCATAAAAGTGTACTTTGCATTATGCAGAGGAAAACAGTTCTGTCTCTGTGTGTCTCTGTATCAGGGTTTTATTATCCAATTCACTGGTGGCGCACGATGGCCGTTCCTTGAGATATTATAGTATAAGTTCACCAGAAAATTAACTAATAATAGAATAATTCAATTTAGTTCTTACGTATATACCTTTGTGCTAACGGAAAGACAGGTGTTACGTAGTTACGTAGTTTAGTTAAGTAGTCAATAAAAAAAAATTGGTGCTTTACTGTAAAACAGAATTCTTCTAAACAATTGAAGTAGATGGGGACTTGTTTTGAAAGTAAATGAAAATTCAAGTCTCTGAGATCCCAAATTTGTTTTAAAAACACCTTAATTTAAAGCTAAAATCTTCTCTGTTGCTGCTAATAACATCTTTTCAAATCAATTTCGGATCTTCAGTTGTCAAAGAGATTGCTCTTTTACTGTTTTGCTGTGACGCTCCACAAATAATTGGTGGACTACAAAATGTCAGCTGACTTTCCATCAGTTGGTGAGTAGATAACGATTCAACTTTCATTTGTGGGTGAACTTATCCTTTAAGGTTTAAAGTTGGGTATGACTAAACAAACTGCAGCACTTAATCTCTATTATATTACATATGTTTCAACAGATTGTGGGGAGGGTGTTGTCCTCTTTTTGTAAGTCAAGATAAAGATGGCAGTTATGATACAGAATATATGGGGAACATAGACACCTACATACTTGGACATTTGCACCGAACACAAGCCTGTGTCCCTGCCTTATATGGGCTCCTTCCCTATCTGAACTTGCAGTTTAAGTGTTGGACCACTAGATGTCATATTTCATCAACTGTCACAATTGTGTTGCGACTGTAATCTGAGAATTTCAGAGGTCTCTGCCTCTCTGTATATGCTCTGCTTAGCATCCACATATCATTTTGTGACTTCAAAGCATCCGGAATGTAAAAGAAGTGTAGTTCAAGTGCAGCAGCAGCAGCAGCCTGTCCTAAAAAGGACAAGATGATCCAACAGAAACGAGCCTGAGCCAAACAAGGACTAATGATAAGTGTTTCCTCCCTGCTGCCAGGTGAAGGCACTCATTTCCACTGGCAGGATAAATCGATCCAGATGGCATGTGGCGGACTCATCGTTAAGGGTATTATGACCCTCTCCTCACCTGCCTCCTTGTAAGGGCTTATTATCACAACACCAGAAAACATCTGGCTGGCAGAGCTGAGTGATGAGGGATTCACAAACACACGAGCATACCTCAAGGTTTTCACATCTGTCTTTAGAGAGAAAAAATGGTAAATCCGGATTGAGTACAACTTCTCAGACAAAAGTGAAACTCAGCGTGTCGTATTATAAATCATCTTAGTTTTAAGGACACTGGCAGCTGCAAAGAGTAGTGATCCACCAAAGTGAGTGTTGTGAAGTGATTCAGTTTGTGAGAGTCACAGGATTTTATCAGCCCAACAACAAAACAAAGATCTAACAGATTAACTTGTGTTGATGTAAATACACACTTAAACACACAAATCCACAAACAATATGTCCAAAATAGGGTGTGTCTTAAGGGTACTGCACAAAAAAATCAACCACCTGTGTGTGTGTGTTTGTGTGTGTGTTGATATTCAAGTGTGCAGCTGTTTAAGCAATCGACCTGACAGGGGCATTAGTAGCAAAGAGCCTAGTCATTAAGGATATGTTTACCTACATGCACACACACACACACACACACACACACACAAAGGAGGTGTTCTTAAAGGGCCATACAAGCTGCTCATGCTAAGTAGCTTGATGATTCCCACAAACACATTATGCTGCACAGATTTAACCTTTTAACGTAATGATTGGAAGTTCAGTTCTCGAAATGTCAAGACGTCAAGAGCGAGCACCTACAGGACAACGGGTGGTAAAGATCTTACTTCCAACTGAATTCTTATATCGCTTGATTTATCCAAGCATTTTATATCTCTGCTGGAAGTTTGTTTAAATTAAAGTTGAGTCATCGCACTTGTCAATTTTCATCAGTCTTTGTGGATTCTAAATGTCGGCAAGTCTCAAATGTTAAAAGAAAAAACATACACACAACTACCTTTAAACAATTGTGCATTTGTGTGTGTGTCTACATGTTTTTGTTACAAGTTGGGGACTGTATCTGGCATAGACACTAACCATGTGAGGACCAATAGACCTCATAGGGACAAATGACCTTATTGCCACAAAACATTATATAGAGCTCCTTGTTAAGTGTGGGGATAGGGTAAGAATGGAGGTTGGGTTGAGGTTAGGGTAAGCAGTAATTGGTTTTGGTTAGATTTATAGGGTAAGGGTTTGGGTTAGGCTGTACAAATGGACAGAAGTCAAAAGTCCTGACAGCGCAAATCTCTGTCTGTGTGTGTGCTTTGTGTGTGCTTTGTGTGTGCTTTGTGTGTGTGTGTGTGCGCGTATGCTTTTTGATGGGTTTACTGACACACCTATATGTCTGTGCTTGTGTTTGCACAGGATTGTAAGGCTTTCCGTCCTGAGAAACACAAAAGCTTTTATGTGGGAAATATGACTGTGCATCTGCTGGAAATCATGACAAAAAACAAAACAACTAATAATAGAAAAGCCAGGATTAATATAGCTGCTGCCTGCCACGATAAGGCAAAATGCACCCTGGGGGGACAGGGAAAGATCTAGATTTTGTATTTCCTGATTTTTGTTGTATTTGTTAAAATCAATACACTTTTTAGTTCCTTAAGGCACTTTTGTTGAAAGCAGTATAACAAAACATGTTACTACTGTGCACAGACATAAACAAGTAAACTACGTTAGAGGAAATTACATGTGTCTATTCGAGTTAAAGGAGCACTCTGTAGTTTTGGGGAAGACATTTTGATCAGAAGATCTTCATTGACGGAATTGTTTGCCTAAACAATGAAAATAAACAAACACTCTTCATTTTCATGACTGAATGAACTGAATAAATAAACTGCCATTTAAGGACATAATTTCATACTGTTTTACTTCGTTTATATTTAGCGGTCCTTGCCACCTTTCTAGCTTGGAAACAGTGTTCTGTTCTGTAAAATAAGGGCCAAGGTGTCTTCAAGCACGATAGAGGCAGCTGACCCTGAGACAGGCCACGGGACGCCATTAAGAGGTCATGACCTTTAGTCTTGGTGACTCAACGTATCCCGCAAGTCTAGAAAGAGAACAAAAGATACGTCTGTGGCCAACAGGTGTGATTCCTTGACAGAGAACAGAATCCTATACAGGAAAGTCAGTGAAACTAGTGTCTTTGTGTAGGTTGACAGTCATACAGGTATGAAACATGACCTCCAGGATCAAATGAATGGCTTAATACCACCTTAAAAAAATACGTTGACCTACATTCTGCCACTGCCTTTTGTCTAAACATCCGACAGAAACAGTGTCCCAATCTTACTGCAGGGTCTCTAAGATGATAGCCTGTATCAGCTTTCCGTCCTACTATTTTTGACACAATATTTTGAAGCCCTAAGTAACATATTCAGACTTCTTTATTTCTTCAAGGATTTTGAGCTCTCGCTTTCAAATATCTGGACGTACAGAAGAACAAAGGCAAAAAGAAAAACTAATGCTCCACATGATACTGAAAGGATGTGAAACTTGCACACAGATAGCTGAGCCGAGACAAGCTTCAAAAGCCTCGGAAGGAGCATTTCTCTCACGTAGCATGTATTTAATGTAGCCAGAAAACTTGCTGTAATTTGGCTTCAAAAATGGAAAAAAAAATGCTGCATATTTTAGTGGCACTTTGGTGACAACTTTTCAATTAGAAACTGTGTCCTAATTTGTTTTACTAGCCAACTCTCACTCTCCCTGCCACTGAACATAAATTAGAACTCCTATTACATCCAGAGCTACATGGTGATCGATATGTTGACCAGTTGGGAATCACAAGCTCTGAGTCAGGTAGACAGCAAAAATAGAATAACTTAAAGGGACACTATGAAGTTCTTGAGAAGAAATTTAAACACAGAATTCAAATATTTACAATGTTAGAGATAATTATGCAAACTCAGAAAGATTTTTTTCCATGACTGAATAAACAAGTTGTTCTCAGAAGAAACTAAGGTCCCTGAACACTGTTAGAAGATAGAAAGATGGCAGGGTCCAACACATATAAACGAAGTAAAACAGTATGAAATGTGTTGTCCTTTGAAGTCAGTTTGTTTATTTAGTTTATTCAGTTTATTCAGACATACAGTTTAACTATATCATTTGTTTAGGCATGAATAAGATCTTTCTCTTCTGATTAAAATGTCTTCCTCAAAACTACATGGTGCACCTTTAAATCAGCATACAGTAGCTGAATTCACTGATGTAATTTGCTTTTCTTGAATCTGAATAGATTCTTAATACTGAATATTAGATAGAAAAAGATAATTTCATTGAACATGTTTTCAAGAATACCCCAGGTTCAGCTACTTAATGTAAACATTTTTTCATTTCATGGCTTTGAATTGCCACCATAAAGGGTTAACTTTTGTGGTAACTGGTCCTGGGTTTTCCTGATTGCAAAACTGCGAATATATTGTGACCCCAACAACGCCTCACTGCTGAGATGCGTATCAAATATTAATTAACACTCCACTTTTAACCTCAGGCACAGGAACGTGTGAGCCTCATCAGTTCAGACAAGCCCGGAGGCAAAGTGTTGCTTACTCTCCCACAAAGTTCCCTCACAGACCTGGGGGCCAGAACTTCTCCCTGCTGGGCTTAACTTTTGAGGAAACCCACAAATGTATTTATACACTTGTTTTAGGCCTAATAGTTTCTTTTTTGTTTGGGATCTGTTAATATTTTGTGTCTTTTTAAGTCATTTTAAACTGTTGCTCAACATAATTTAAATGAGTTCTTCTCCTCGATGAAGTCAAAAAAAAAATACTAGGAGTTCTCTTCATCATAATAGCCTAATTATAGCATTTGAGCCACATAATAGTACGTAAATAGGTGAAAAGAATGCCATACCTTGTGATGTCACCTGAGTTTTGAGTTTCCCAGCTTTATTTCCAGCTACCAAAGGAGAATCATCCTTGTGCTTCGTGAAATCAGCTCAGTTTGTAGGCCCAACATTGGAAGGCAAGCTGTAACAACATATCCAATGCAACAGGTGTAGCCTTGGAGGAAGGGTGGAGGGAAAAAAAAAAGAAGGAGGGCTGAGGTTTATTTGGGGCGGAGGCTGCACATGGGCCTGTTTTAGCGAGAATCTGTAGTCAAGCTCCAGCAAGCCTTGTTTTCATGATCCAGTTATTCAAAGCTTTCAATCTGCGTGTCCCTTTTTCAGTGTGTGTGGCTCTGAATTTATAAAAGACTGATGCTCCCAGAAACTATTATGAGTCTTAATCCAACATATTCTAAAGATGAGGAAGGACTTAAATTTGATTCAGCTCCATCTTAACATCCTATTTTCTCCTCAGCCAGCATTATCAAACACACTCGTCTAGAATGATGAAATAAAGGAACACCAAAGTAACTCTGCCCCCATTGAAGACTCCACAGAGAACACACTGGCCTTCATAGGAGATCAGCTGGTGATGGAGGTTGCTGGAGGTAACCTCTTTTGAATAAATATAGCTGTGTACTATCTCATGCACAGCCCGACCCTGTTCTCCGCGCTGTGCCCAGTGTGCCTGCCTTCCACCCGTCACACAAAATGGAGCTCTGAATTTGGGTCAAGCAGCCCCAGGAGTTACGAGGCTGTCTTGTTCAGGCAGCAGTATCATTGCGTGGATTAAAGTGTGTGTCCTGCAACATTTATCAGAATAGCAGGCGTCCTTTTTAAACCTTTGCTCCCGTGCTTTGATAACCACGTTACATTGTCACCATGGTGGTGGGTTAGTACAGCTGATAGAGCACATACACAGAATCATATAGGGGCGGCTGAAGTTAATTTTAACCAAAGATGACAGGTATTATATACACTTTGCACCCATGTAAACATTAGTCTCATTTTTGTCCAATGCCACCCAACACTTCAACCTGATAGTTAGGTTTACCCTCTCATTGTAGTGTTTTGATTTCCTGAACACTCACAAAGAATTTAACAGTCTTAAAATCTGCTTAATTTGCTCACAAACCGCTTTCAAAGGGTCAAACATTAGTCAAATTCTAAGATTTAATACACAACACACAACTATTCCAAAACCTTTCTTCGCGCTCAGATCTAATGAAACATTTTAAAATTATTTTCCTTGTCTGTTTATTTATTTACTTCTGTAGATGCACCAAATTGCAACAAGAAAGCTTTGGAGACAGGACCTCCTCTGTCTGGCCGTCCAGGGTGAGGTGACACTCCAAGAAGCATTTCGCTGCTGGAAAGACGGTCCTCACATAAAACTAGTTTGCCTTTGCTGTAGACGGACACAAATGTTTTTGAAGTTGGGGCTACATGGCTTGAGAAAACAGGAAGAGGATTGTGGGTTTCCCATTTGTATGCCAGTATCCAGTGACACAAAGAGTATACATCACTACTACTATACTATACAATATCCTCTTTGTGTCCGCGGATGTGTGCGAACATGGATGCAGGAGGACAGTCTGTAGTTGGTACAACAGCTCTCAAATCCACCAGATGACACATTTATCATCAATTGGCGGATTTTTGCCAGCAAAAGAGTGCAGTAGGTATATTTATGTTACGCTGGTTGACAGATGTCTGGAAGGTAAGTGCATTGATGCAGAGCTCAAAGTAAACATTCCAAAAATGATTCTTTAAGTAGACTATGAGATAAGTATTGATCACTTTTAAATCCTACACAGCCTGGCTCTGCCTAACGTTTCCCAACTACTCGACCCCTTATTCCTCTCCAAGACCCCTCAGATCAGAGAACCTCATCTTGTTAACAGCACTTTGGTCTAGCCTGAAAACAAAAGGAGCGCAGTGCTTTTATGGTTTTATGCCCCAACACTATGGAACAAACTCCCGCTGCATATCAGATCGGCTGAGTTAGTTCAATTTAAAAAGCTTATAAAAACACACCTGTGAAGACAAAGCTTAATGTCTATTCAAATGGTTTGATGTCTCTCTTTCATTTCATTGGATTCTATTTTGTTTTAGTTCTCTGTCATTTGCTGCTCTGCTCTGTATTGATATATGTTTCATGAGGCACCTTGTAACTTTGAACGCTGCAATAGAAAATAACGTTTTATTTTTGTTATTTGAATTATACTTCGTCAACATTATCACACTACCAAAACTTTTTAGCATTATCACTACTATTTTCATAATTTTGAACATCATCATTTTCACACCCAAGTAAGTGTGAGTTGGACAGTTTTGAGTTTTGTTTTTTATTCTTGTATAAATGAGCTTTCATACATATGTAACATTCATCACATGTGTTAACCCAGTGCGATGTGTTGACGAACCGACAATGTGCTTGACGACGGAGGCTGCTGCGTGAACTGTTCTGTTCCCCTTATGCAGTACACAGTATGCTTCATGCAGTGCCTCCCACTTCCAGTACAAGACTGTGTCAGCATGACTGTGCCTCCTCCTATGGAGGAGATGTTATCACCTGCTCCCTGCTGTGTTGCTGATGCAGAGATGTAGGCCAGTGGAAGTCTAAGCACCAAGTCCTTTAAGTCTTTAATTATTCACAGCGGCTCAGATACAAACCGCAGACCTGATGTCCTTTTAGGCTGCAGGCTGTGCCTTGACTTTGATGATGCCAGTGGACAACTGCTGACACACAGAGCTGTTACAATGAGTAGAAAACAAATTGGTATTCTGTACATTTTCTGGTGAAGGGTTTTTAAAAAGTGACGATAAGTTTACTTGTTTGTTAAATTGAAGGAACATAATCATCATAACAAAATGCTTTAATTGTAAGACTTTTGAAAAGCTTGGATGATCATACAGAAGAACAGATAAATATGAAAAACAAAAAGGAAAGAATACAAAAAAATGAATGACACTGACAGCGAGGAGCACTACTTTACAGTACAGAAATACTTTTTCATAACTGCACTGTTAGTTCTCATTATAATAATAACAAAAAAAGAAATAAATGAACATTGACAGCTGTCCACATGCATAGTAAATTAGTTGTTAGCTGTAACAAGTGCTTTTCTTCCGGTCTGATGATGGGAGGTCACACTAGGTGAATGTAGTGGCAGGAAGGTGGTTTTGTTTTCACAGTTAATCTGACAACTCACCGCTGAATTTGCTCTTGTTACCTTTTGCTCCCAGATATGGAACTTGCTCCAGGCATTCAGATATTTCCTGCAAAACTACTGATGAAAGCACTTGATATGCAGCGCTTAAAGTAAGCGATCTGTATGGAAAAACTGCGCGTAGCACAAACAGAAAGCCTAATGAGTTGGTTTTTTGATCTGCCGTGGGAGCTGCAGGTCTGAGACCAAAGTGAAAATGTTGGGAATTCAGCATTTGTTTGTGTTTCCTTTCAGATCTTATTGATGAGATATGCAGCCCGCGCTTACCCACCCATGACTGCACTCCTCTGTAGGACTACTACTTGTCCTGAGGCTAACTCTGACTTCAAAGATGTGTATTTCTGGAAAATATGACTCATTTCCTCCCGTCAACAGGGGGGCATACATCCAAAAAGGCATGTTGTTGGAAGCACAAATACTTTCATGTGGTGTATGAATGAAAAATTGATCTCGGGCCCACCTTATTTAAAAAAAAACAACACACTGATGATATTATGTTTTACCTAACGTTAAAAAGAACAGCATTTTAGAAAAACATTGTTGCTTGAGGCCAAAAAGAACTCAGCTTGACCTTTGAACAGCATCTCTTGACAGATTTTTGTGTTTGTGTGGCGTTCAAGCTCACATCCGTCTCAGATGTTATTAAAAGCCTCACCGCAGGGCCAATCAATGGAGACAGTCCTGCTGTGCATTGTGCCACAGTTGAGGATAATATCTGGTGCATACGGAGAGCTGGGTGATCAATCAGTGTAGTTGGCTCACCGATCTCCTGATGCCGAACACTCACAAATGCCAACGATCCAGGTGAAAACGAGCATTCTCCGATACAACTGCTTCAATTAATTTAACATCAAGCCCACATACAACAGATCCGATTATTAAATTAGTCTTTGATATTAATGGTTATTTCAGTGTTCATCTTCCACTGGAAAAGGACCACATCAGGAGCAGTAACTTGCAGACTAAAAACAACTATTACGGCAGACATTTCATCTTAAATAGATCTTACGTAATGAAAATATGTCATTCTAGCATCACGCACTCATCTTAATGACAAGCACTGATACTGCATGTGTTATTTGTTACAAAATGACTTGACATGGAACATCTCTGAGGTGAGTTAAAAAACAACAACAATGATTTGCCTCAGTGAGCTTTATAATCTTTACAATATATGGTATATTAATTTGAATGAGGAGAAACTCACTCCAGAGTTTGGAGGGATTTATCTGAAATCGGATGAGGAGAAGAAAAAAAAAATGCCCACCCTATTAAAGGATCAGTCTATAGTTTTGGGGAAAACATTTTTCCCCAACAACAACAACAACAAACAAAATGAACAAACTCTCTTTGTTTTAATGACTGAATAAACAAACCGACAGCACAATTTTATACTCTTTTACTTTGATTATATTTGGCGGACCCTGCCGCCTCTTCTGATTTTCCTCTGAGAACAAGCTTGTTTATTCACTTATGGAAAAGATAAATGTCCCTGAGTTTGTATTATCACCTCTCTAATAATGTAAATATAAAAATTCGAATTTCTTCTCCAACACTACATAATGCCCCTTTAATATAATGAATAAAAAGGATTGCTCATATGGTTGGTAAACATAATCATTGATCACTTTCCGAGTTATGAGAGGTCGTGCTTTAAAGTTTTAGTATCAAATCATAAATACTTTATATTTCAAAATAAGACGTTTCATTTCTGCTGATGTTACAACAGTTGGGTGAGACATGCACCCAAATTAAAGAGGCAGAGTTTGAGTTTAGCAAACTTCAAAACTCAGCTGCACACAGGCACTCTCACTGTGATCAGGATCAGTTGATCCTAAGCCTCTAATATGCAAACAAATACAAAAACACACATTCACACTGTTGCACAACATAGATAATACTCCCACACTCACTCTCATGCAACCCCGGATGACCTTGCCTATCCCACAACCATTACCCCCCTCAAAAAAATAATGCTCGAAATGGATGCATGTTCTTATTTTCAGGCTGTCAGTTATGGTGGCTAAAGACCCATCTTCTGTTTTGTTGAAAAAGCTGCTTTGCTTCCAAAAAATGAACAGAGAAGTTGAATATTTTAAAGGGGGATGTCATACTAATGAAATGCAACAGGGGGGAGGAGGACCATTAACACGGCACTGGCTGAGTAAATGACAGACAGGAAGCTCCTAAATGTGTGTGAAATGTAGGACACGGTGAAGGTGGATAATACACGAGCAACAGCAGCCTCTAGTGGATCACAAGGCCCGGGTGAGTGGGTGGCCGCCTGGTGGAAACACTGTGAAGACTGAAGACTGTGAGTGGAGTGAGAGAGGGAAACGAGTGCGAGAGCACGGGGGAGTTCTGACATCAATTTTATTGTGAAGTCTGCAAACACTGTAAAAGTGTGGGTGTGTTCCTGCAGCGCACAGAAAGTTGGTTAACACAGAGTTGTGACTGTGTGCGTGTGTGTGGGCTCATGCTGGGGTTATTCATCCTGTCCTGCTGTGTGCCTGAATAAAATTTGAATGCATTTGATTTCCATTTACACTCATCGAAAACAGTCGTTGAATCGCGGGCGCAATGTAGCGGCGCTGTAGCTGCGTTGTGACGCAGTGCCGTCGACACTTTCCAAACACCAGAGCACAACTCGGCTTCGTATGTGGGAGCCAAGATGTAACTTGTAACTAACCGTCAGCAGCATTTACACATACATGCACATGTTGTACTAGAGATTACGTGCAATATGCCAATATCCTCCAACGTGTAAATGTGTTAATGTACTGTATGTCCCACAAGTGTCATATGATCACTGTACCTCTGCAGCAGAGAGAGAGTGGTGTGTTGAATGATCTCATCTACAGAGACTAGCAGCAGTGATGCTGTGCAGAGGGATGAATGATGCCCTGAGAGTTAACTTCTGCAAGACGTCTGCTCCCTCTTTCATCTTTTATTTAATCTTCCTCCAGACAGGTGGAGGGAAGAGGGAGACAAAAAGGGAAAGGGCAGGTGCGAGGCAAGGCAGGGCTAGGAAGTTTTTATCTACTATACATGTCATTTAGCTACAGACCTTTCTGCAATTACCTCAGATAAGATAAAAACATTTCTTTTTTTTGGTACTTCATGTTTGTTTATGTTGAATTTTCCATTTCTCTCTTCTTACAGTGCTGTGCTTATGCTCCGATAACGTATAGGCACAAAACCCACTTGGTTTGGAAAAAAACATGGTTCGGATTGAAATACCTGTCACCACGATCACCACAAAAACAGCTGGAAATATCTCCCTGGGTGTTCCTTTAAAAAAATCCAGTGGTGTGACTTGGACAGCCGTTTGGCAGCCTTGTTAGCTTGCAGTAACAAGACCGCCGTCCCTTCCACTTACTGATGTGAGAAGTGGCTAATAAGTATATAATGTGATTGTGAAAAGCCACGTTTCATACAAAGGCCAACTTTGGTTGGCAGGAACGTTAACTGCTCTACATTACATCCTGATGGCTGAGCTGAATAAGTAACACACTCAAAAAGACACTGCAACAGTAACAAAAAGTGAGAATTCACAGAACTCAACATTTCAGACATGAACGTGCACAAATACGCGCAGACACACACTAAGTCTGAGAAAATATAAATGTTTTCTGACTTTTTCTACTTTTAAGACCTTTCCATGCCTGTGAGAATGAAAAAATCTCTTTTCTGGTTGCTCACACCTCAAACTGTGATTGGGGTCACAGCTTAATATTTTTTTTTAGCTTTATTTCAAGGGGCTGCAAACCAAATGGGTTGTCACTTCTGCATCGGGGATGTGCTGAGAAAGGCTCCGAGCTGGGGAGCAAACAAACATATCAAGAGAAAATGACAAAAACTGAAGCTCTACAGAGAAACACAAACACAGACTTCACAAACAAAGAGCCGTGACGGGGTCAAGTAGGTATCGCTGCGGCAGCAAAGCCACTCACAGCCTGAGCAGAGAAAGAAAATCTCATGGGTTTCCATAAAGTCACATGATTCACATTGAATGGTCAGATTCAAACAAGACAACAAACAATCTGCCACCACATACACTGCAAGATAACTGTCTCTCTGATCAAATCACAGGCTGATACAGATTTATAATGGGGTGTGTAATTTCACTCTTATTCCATTATCGCATGTCATTTCAAAATGAAGACGTGAGGATGACCTGATGCCAAGAAAAACAGATAGAATGACATGAATAATTGAATCCGTGTGAGGCAGGGGGCTAAAAACAGACACCAAGTCATCATTATCTGGGGCTCTTAATTAGACAGAGATGATCAAAAGCTAATTGTCGGAAATGATCCTCACAGGCGGCGACAGCCTCCTACCTGCATCTGAAGGCACTGTGGAGAGCATTACCTTTCATTATCTAAGCTTTGCCTTCTGCAGTACAGTACTTATTAAGAGTCACTGGCCACACGAACAGACATTCACAATTCGAGTGTTCCAAGATAATCTGAGATGCTGGTAAATCTCCTGTCCTTAGTCGATGCTAGGTGACAGGGTAAAACTGTCATTATGCACATCGTAGCGAGGGCCAGTCATGAGTAATCACTTGGTGCCGAGCAGGTTGTCCGTGAATGTCACTTGGGTTAATGACAGTGAAGGACACAGAGAAGACAGAGAGGGTTGTTGTTAATGTTTTGAGTGCGAGCTGTGTGTGTGTGTGTGTGTGTGTGCGTGTGTGCGTGTTTATAACAGTGGTCAGGAAAAAACGGAAAAATCATCATGAATAACTTAAATATCTGAGTTAAGGTAAATATTGCGTCTCTTCTGAATTATGCAAAAAACATAAATAGTTATCATTGCTGCTGATGGACACAAATGTCTTAATGTTGGAAAACAAAACAATGCAGAGCTGAGCGATGAGGATTGTCCAATGGCGATGGGCAAGTAAAATGCCACACTGGGCTAAATCTAGTGGTGGTGAAAAAGGATGAAACACGTTGTTTTGTTATTTTCCAGAGCTGATGATGAAGTCCATCATTTCGCTTTCGTCTCATCTCAGTTGAGAGAATGTGGGCAAAACTCCAGCTATGTATGGCCCAGTTTTTGCTGCATTTTTTTAAGAGCAAGGATGATGAGATTAAACATGGCAATTAACTCCAGTCCTTGTTGTTATCTGATAGATGCAAATAAATGATACAAAGTGGCAAAAACAAATTGACCTCGGGCAAGTAGATTTCTGAACCATTTGCTCAACTGGGCAACTCAAACCTGAAACAGACACATGAATACTAACCACGACTAAGGTAGATATTTATTTTCTTAATAGTTTACACACAAAAGAAATCACTTCCAGTAATCTTTGGGTCACTTACAAGCTGCTAAAAGTGTCTTAAAAAGTGTTCGGCTGCTGTATCTTTGAATTTGGACTCACTTCCCGGTTTTTACCTCTCACCTTGGTGAGCCTGACTTTGCCAATGTTTGCTGTGTTTTCAAATACTTATATTAAAGGGATATTCCGGTGTAAATTTAATCCATGGTAGTGTTGCACGGTAAACCGATACTAGAAAGGTACCGCGGTACCCAGCCGTTAAGAACAATACTTTTTCACGTTTTATTAGTATCGGTACTTTATGAACTTAGTGCGACAGCAGGTCAGCGTGTCTGTGTGCAGCTTCTCTCTGCTTCCTCACTGCCTGCAGCCACAGTGGGCGTGGTTTCATAGTGACAGACAGTCACAGAGCAGAGCGAGACAGACGTGTTGGCTCCTTTGGTCATTACGGATTTAAAGCATCGTTTACAGGCGGGCTTTGTGGTGTCCGTGGGCTTGCCCTTACTGTCAGCAATGTAAGCGAAATATTTCCATATTTCGCTCCATGCGTCTGCTTTTTCAACAAGCCTAGGACGGTCGGCAGGAGCACTCATGCCACTTTCAGCTGACAGACATGCAGACTTGTTCAAAGAGTTCAAAGAGTTCAAAGGGCCGCAGGTTAGCATTACTCTTACGGGAGGATAATGTATTGTTGTCATGCGGTCGTTTCTGAGGATGCTAAAACTACGTTAGCTAGCGGTCTGCAAACTATATCTCTCGAGAGGGAGTCTAACACAGTTTCACGGTGTGTTAGACCATGGATTAAGCTTACACCGGAACATCCCTTTAAAAGACAGGCAGCTCAAAACAAGCTTCACAACAGCTAATTTAATGAGCTAATAACAAGCTAACACTTAGCTAACAATGCTAACGAGCAGAATGGAGTTCCGTTGCTGATTGGCTGCAGGGTGTCCATTAACCCTGATATATGGACACCTACTAAGTAGTTCCAGTCAAATGACTGTTCACCGCTGTAAATCAATGCGCTAGCTGGCATATCAAATCTGAATATTTTATTTCCAACACTGAGTTCAGTCCGTCAGTCCTTCAGTGTCTTATCCTCTGAACACCACAGGGTGGCGACTGTAACACACAAGCTGCAGAAAGTTCACTTCCCCTCTAAATTTACTGAAACGCGAATAATCTCACATCCCGTTCGCTGTTCAACTCTCTGCTTCAGGCTGCGGCCACAGTAACATTACACACAGCCGGTCATTTGTTCGTGAAAATCTTGCTATTGATTTGGGGACAATGACATGACTGGATAGTTAGCTAATCATGTTAGCTAGCATACTGTCAAATTATATTTACTGTCTGTCAAACGTATGCAATGTTATTGACTTTGAATCTTGCTAGCATAACATTAGCTTTCTGGCTCATGGCTCAGCGGACTAGAATATCTCCCGTTGCCAAGTTGTATCTATGATCCGTCCTATTTACTGGAGGAGTGAACAATGTCTCCGTTGCATAAGAATCTTACGGGAGAGTAATGATTGTTCCAGGTATTAGTCAAACCCTCAGGCGTTACCAGGGAAACTAAGTTATGGCTTGTGAAAAACTTTATATTTTGATTGTAAACCGCATGAAAATGTAAATTAATGGTCCGAATTTCTTTTCTTTTGCAAGTGACCATGGTATAAGCGGGATAATGCCCTTCGAGGTGTCCATAAACAGGAATTAATGGACTTCGCGGAGGCAACCGTCCGATGCGCCCCTAGGCCCTCCGCGTCGTCCATTAATTCCTGTTTATGGACACCTCGTCGGGCATTATCCCTTACATATGTTTGTTTTTTTTTTTTTTAATACTACTGTCTTTTGGCTGCTGTGGCAAACAAATTTCCGCGTTTGTGGAACAATAAAGGAATACTGACTGACTGACTGACATTTTAGTGCTTACACTGTAATTAGCTAGCTAGCTACATAGTTAATGGGATATATATTATTTATTCTTTGTACGTTGATGTGCCTGGTCCAAAAAGTGGAGGGGGAATGGTTCAGTTATTCGTCGTGGTTGGATGTAGGTTCATTTTCCACATCTAAACAAAGATGGAAGCCAAAAAAACGACCATGTTCAGTTTGTACAATGTGTCTAAATGCTACTTACAGTAACACACACCAATGTATTTACATTCTTCTTGTGTTGCAACATGTGGCAGTTCAGGAAATATAAAACAAGTGTGAGGTAATATAGACATTTTGACATACAAGAGGAAATCCAACAGACTTGGACTTTCGATGGACATGAGCCATTGTTAACAAAAATTTGTCCCACTTGTACTTATCAAGAAAAAATTATTGTGTGTTGGGGAAGTGAACAGAATTATTGGAAATATCTATTTGAAAAACAAGATGATAGATATCTAACACATGCTATTGAGTTTTCAGGTAGAAGCACAAACCACAGCAGACAGACTCACACCACTGCAATGCAGATTTCAGTATTATGAAGGTTTAGGATTTTAAATGTAGGAGCTGTGAGAGCATGAAGCAATAGCAGTTATTGTGTCTTTGGAGTTTTTACTGTTAATGCTGTTATTGCACTTTAAATGGATTTAGTTATTTTGCATTAGATGCACAGTTGGGAATCCCTTAAGGACACAACAGTTTTTAACATCCTGTAAAAAAAAAGAGGGAAGGATGCCTGAGGAGAGATGGGAAGATAAAGACGCAGGCATACATAAACACATGCACACACAAAGTTTATACACAAACAAACACTTATCGCAGGCTCTCAGATTCTCTTTACGCTAACATTAAAGGACACAAAATTGGCAGGAACATGAAAAGCACAAATCTCCGAAGCAAATCCAACACAGACATGTTTTATAACAAGTATGTATAAACTCTAGTCGTATGTTGCTCAAAGAAACAGTCCAGCCAAGCTTCAGATCACTGATCATTTCTTGGACTGTATTCATCTGCAATTACAGAACAACGGTCTGAAGACAATCTCTACAAGTAGAAAGCGAATGTTGTTAGGTCTTATTTTTATTTTCCTGTTTTCCAGACCTTCCACGGACTCCTTATGCCAGCTCACAGTTCTTCCATATGTTACAGTAAATTTGTGATTTCCCTCGAGAAAAACAACCTTACATGAAGTGCAAACTCCTAACTACTCGCAGCCAGAGTCAAATGTTTTTTATGGCAAATTTGAAAGTGCTATACAGTGTGACTTAGTGTTGAAGCAGGCGCATAGCTCCATCACAATATGCTTTGATTAAAGGTGGGCGATGAATATAACAACAGCAATACCTTTACTTGGCTGAGGTGACTTTACTTCTCCATCATTTTCCGTGTCTTGCTCAAGGCTTTGTCAACATGTGGACGGGAGGAGATTGAGTGGATTGAGCCATTAACCCTACAATTAACAGTGATTACAGTCTGCAGACTGACTGTAAGTCAATACAATGTCCACAGTGATGGTAGGAGTGAACCGACCAACACGGCATATGTCCAGGTTAATTATCACATACAAGGTCATGTACAATGTCAGTGACATTGTAGCCAGCATGTCATGTCACACAGTAACAGGTAAAGATGTAGCACTGCTACTGTGCACTCAGTGGACACTCTTGTATTACATTCAATTTTAATCTGTTATTCATTTAGTTTAACTGCACTGTTAGAAGTGTTGACACGTTGAGGACCACTTGAATTAGACTTACTGTAATGGCCAAATAAAGTAAATATGTGTAATCTGGTGTGAAGTGCGGGTGGTTCTGACCTAAATTGTAGATAATGTGTAAATCGCATCAGTCAAAAAGTCCTCATGAAGAGGAAAAAAACATATATAAGTCGCATCTGACTATAAGTCGCATTTATTTAGAAATGTATTTCACAAAATCCAAGACCAAGAACAGACATTTAATCTGGAAAGGCTACACAATAGCACACAGAACAACAGGCTGAATAGGTGTCCGGTATGTTAACGTAACACATTAACAATTATTCAGCTACACAATAGCATAAAGAACATACCTGGGAGCAGTGCCGGCCCAAGCCTTTTGGGGGCCCCAAGCAGAATTTGATTTGGGGCCCCCCTCCCACCACCGCAGAGTCACCTGTGCTTGACATTTATTGACACAAATGTCACACTATAATGTTACATTATAAATTGTATTAATACAGTGACAGATTATGAACTACTGTCCCCCTGGGCACAGATGCATAAGGACCCCCCACCCCCACCTTATTTGAATGAAAGTGGGTGCAAATGGGGGAAGGGGGGTCTGGGGGTCCTCCCCCAGAAAATGTTGAAGTTGGTAGTTGTGATTTCCTGTATTCTGGTGCCTTTTTGGGATGGCCAGCTGGAGATTCATTCAGATTCATAGCCTTTTGCTTTTTGACTTATTGAGGTAGTGACTTCACGCAGCGACTTGGGCTTCAGGGCCCCTTCACCTCTGGGGTCTTTCGGGTTCATTCAGAGGAACTCCATGTCTTTGTCTATGCCCGCGAGGTGTCTAGTTTATGCGCATGACTCAAATGCTGGCAGACACAGCAGTTGTAGGCAGGTATATTGATCATGAAATCAGAATCATCTTGTCTTGAATTATTCATTAATTCATGTTACTTTTTTAATGTCTTGAATATGTAAAAAAATAAATAAATACATTTTAAAACATTTTTTAGTTCGCTTATGCCTCGGGGCGGCTCTGCCTGGGAGGCTGAATAGGCTAAATTTACATAACAAGCCAGCGAGTCCAACAAGCAAGTAACCAGTAAATTGTCACAAGCCTAGAGTGCCCTCTTTCGGCTGTAGACGGTAATGTTTACTCCTTGGTTCATGTCAGTCAGTATGAATTAACATTTAAAAACGTGTTAAATTATATATATTTTAATATATAAGTCGCACCTGACTATAAGTCGCAAAACCAGCTAAACTATAAACAAAAGTGTGACTTATAGTCCTGAAAATATGGTATTAAAGACATCCAAACAAGCTAACAGTGCGAAGAGGAAGTGAGGACAAATGGAGAACCCATGTAGTCCTGCACCTACATGTTTGCATGTTTCTTGTGCATTAAACACTCAACAGTGTGGCTGCTTCAGTAGTGTTCAATGTTGAAGTTTCACAAAGAAATAGTATCACTTTGCATGAATGCACCAAGTGTTTCAAATGCCTTGTAGGCCTGAATAATATATTAATGCATGAGTGCTGAACAGATGCATACTGGCCTATGTATTTATAATATATGACAGACCATCCACAGAATAAACTTGCAGCTGGTGCTGATTTTCCCAGCAGAATAATGACTGGGATTCTCACATCCATGTGGATTTTCTCCACACTGTACCCCAAGACAGTGGTGTTCTGTTTTATATTGATTGGTGTATGGCTTCTTTATTGCATCATTTTAGGGTGATGTGGTGTAATGCATTTCCACTGTTTTTATCAAGTCTTCAGGGTAGGTTCAGTCTGTTAGATGAGAATCTGTATCATAGAACGCAAACACACAACTACAAAGGCCCCACTTTGCTTGATGCTGGACATGTAAACTCATCCCAGATGATCTTCAGTTTGAGCTATACAATCGCTTCACTCAGTTTATGGTCACCATGTGAGACAGAATGGTCCTCCTCATGTGGTCAACAGCTTTTTAGCCCCACAACTCATCCCACAGTATTGAAGAAGAGCTATATCTTGTCATTGTTGTTCATAGGGGTCAGAAAAGCATTATGGCTTTGTTAGCTTTGTACGATAGCCAGTCATGCTAATCCTTCAGTCTTCTCCTTTGTCGCAAAAGCTGCTTCTGCTCCCATTTGGCTGATTTCATTCTGTTTCCCCCCCCCCCCCCCCCCCCCCATCTCTAAATGTCCATGCTAGCATTAAGGAACCATCTGTGGCTGTGTTTCATTGGCCTTCAAGGCTCTGGTTTTTAAATAGAAGCAATGGAAGGGTGAGCCCCAAATGGAGCATGGTCAGGCTTTGGAAATGTTTGTGCATGAGTAAGCATTAATATATGAGTGCATTAGAGGATGAATATTTTTATATGGATACCCACTAAAAAAAGAAACAGGAATAAGTCCTCCAAGCTTCTGTAAGCCATCACTCTGGACTCATCGTTCTCACCAGCTACAGCATGTGTAGCTACATCTCTATTACCTCCACAACCTTTCAGTTTGTATGTCAGTACAGACTTCTGCTACTGCAAAATGTCAGCAAAAACAGCTCAGTCTGTATATATAATAATATAAAGTCTGCTTGAACTCTCTACCCTACAGTACAATAACTGTGTTTACACCCCGTGAGTTGTTTTTAATATAAATGTGTTGGTTTCAAACATCATGACTTTAAAACCTGTATGACTTTTGTACTTTGGGTAGAAAGCTTTGGAGGAAGGCCATACAGCGAACATGTAACAGAATGCTGCGCTTACACTTGTAGTGTCCAGTACATTGTGTGTGCGTGTGTGTGTGTATGTGTGAGAAGGAGCAGTATGAGGAATGCTGTGACGGAGGGAGAAGTCAAGCACGGAGAGTGGAGAGGAAGAAATTGAGGTCAAAACGCTGTAATGATATAAAATAACATAACTCATTACAACATTACAGTACATGCCCTCGTCTGATGAGGGCATCTGAGTTTTACAGATGCTAGTTAACCTCCACCCGCTATTTCTTTCACACCCGCCTGCACAGTTAATGTATGTAAAGACTTTGCCTTTGTGCCAGCGCATGTGTGTGTGTGTGTGTGTGTGTGTGTGTGTCAGTGTTTGTCTGCACTTGAGTCAAAGGTCCTGTGACTGGGCAGATGTTGACATGTTGAGTCTGCTGATCAGAATAGAAAGAGAAACGTCAGCTTGAGAACAATGCTGAGAAACAAATTGGTTTTGGTTGCGGCTGATTGAGAGGCAGCACATTTTTCTGACATTTCTTCTGGTGACATTTCCAGTCTGAATGAGAGGGAAGGAAAATACTGAGAAAAATATGTCTTAAAAAGGAAACAAGGCAACAATTTAGCTCCTCTTCTCAAGATAGACCTGGGTAGTCGGTCGTCCTTTGCTCGGTTTTCGCACATGAAATAATTGGTGTGACCTCTGGGAGTTGAACACAGATCAATTATGTGTGTATTTGTGTCAGAGCCATCTTGTTACAGTCTGGCTGAGGCAAAGGTCAGAGAGAAGGCAGCAGACTAGGCAGGTAGGACCACGTCAACGGTGTATAACTGAGCGGTGGATGAAAGTAAATAAATGCTCTTCAAAATGAGATACTAGCGTTGAGCCAAGAATTTCATTATAACATTGGCTCTGTAATCTAAACACGTCTTTTGTTTGAGTTCAAAAGGAATAGGGAATGTGCTGATTGTGTTGGCATGGAAAGTAATTTACAGATGTGAGATACTGCTGGAAGATGAATTGTGCAATATGTTCGTGTAAGAAATAGAGCAGGGAGTTAGAAGTGTCATCTCAGCAAAAACAAAATGGGCTACATTAAAGACGGGGTTGGATTTTCATTTATATTTTGGTTGAAATACAATCGGTGTAATGCATGGTGTAATAAGAAAAATGTACCGAGTGATCCGCTGTTCACTTCCATTTGTTTCGGGTCAAACAGGAAACAGATTCCTGTCGTCGTTCTAAAAAGGCAGAGAGATTAATTCATTTAATTCTTAATCTGCACGGGATCAAGAATACAATTCACAATACTGTATCGTTACAGTTACATGTAGGGCAAATCCTACACAGGTTATTTTTTGAAAAGGCATTGTGATGATTCCTACGGCACTTTAACCTGATTGCACAAAGATAAATTCCTGCACTGTAATGCAGCTCTGATTGCTAAGAGCACAGGCAAGCTTTTGTCTGTGGCAGTAAACTCCACTGGGCATCATCAGCCATCAGCCTTTCCCAGTGGCCCATAAACACCCCAGCGCTCCTGTCACTGGCTTCAAGTCTCATTTGTCGCCATTCACTCCAGGGACCAGAGTCATGGAAGGAAGGCTGGCTAAGACCAGAAACAAGGTCTGCACAGTCCCGCTGTGACCTCCTGACAAATCCTGAGCTCTGCAAAGCTCAGCCATTGTATCAGCTCAGTGTAGAATTAATATTTAATGTATCTAGTGTATTGTTTTCCACATGTTTGCTGTTGAAATTGCCCTACAGTACATGCGACTTGCTGGATTTGAACAGCACAGTTTGAACAGCTCCGCTTGTTTGTGCAGAAGGTGAAATAGCTACAACAGCACAGCACACAGCACCTGAATAACCACAAAGAAATGTATTTTGAATGTTCACCACGCTGTTTTACATTTGTCTTTGTTTGGTCTTAACTTAAATAACACTGGGCTGCAATCTTTTTTCAGGATGCCAAGCACTGACTTGGGGTTTTTAGAAGGATGTTTTAGTGATGCAAGCAGCATTGTTCTACGTCTGATGGTTGTTCTGTCAGTCAGTCACCCACTCTACTCCAGGCGGACAATCTTACAACTATTGGATGGATTGCTATACAATTTGGGGTTGAAAATGTTTAAATAAATCTGATAATTTTGTTTACCTACAAAACTAAGTCGATTCCCATCAGCTTCAGCTGTATTTTGTGTTAGGTGCTATTTAGCTAATGTTAGCATGCTAACACAATAATGTAATGAGGTTAACAGAATAAGCATCGCCCAAATAAAACATGAGCATTTTAGTTTGGAGCACTGTAAAACCTCACAGAGCCCTTAGCATGGGTTTGGATTCTTGCTCTTGTTTAAAATATCATGAATACAGCTGTCTAGCTGTTTTTGGTTTGTGTGATTACACATTGCAATTTTGTGCTATGTAATGCAAACATGACATGCTACATAGTGAGTTACAACATTTGTTATTTCCACAACTTTCAAAGACTCACCTGGAGCCCTCACACAACAGAAATAATACCAAATTTGGATGCAGGAGTGTCATTTGACAGGAGATACACAGTAGGCAGGCGCGGTTTTACCATTAAGGCAAAGGTAGGCAATTGCCTTGGGCCCCCATACCTGCAGGGGCCTCCAACCAGCTGCCCCCTCCCCAACCAGCAGGGGCCCAGAGCCTCCGGCCAGTAGGCCCCCACCATTGTCTTTGTAAATTATAATTGTGTACTTCTAAACAGAAAATGAAAAAAAAAAAACTACAAAAAAACAACAAAAAAACATCAGAATGCCAAAATCGTATTATCTGTTCCCCCTCCCCTTTCGTAATGTAATGGACTATTCCATGAGTCATCATGACCGCGAAAAGACGGAAGAAAGCAACCAGGAAGTGAAGTGCTGTGGTTTGTCTGTGCAGTCCGAGTTCTGGTAAAATGAGCCAAGCGGGTATAAAAATAGGAAAAAGCGGGAAGAAACTAAAAAGAAAAACACCAGACTACCAAAGTTAACACATTTTTGTTTTTCTTTACCGTGCCACCACCGGTTGATACACATAATAACGTTAATGTCAAGGAACAAGTCATTGCAGACTCAGAGCCTGAGGCGGTAGCCCTATGTTGTGGCGAAAATGAGGAGCTTCAATCTGCTGTCCGATGTTCCCCAGCCCGATAGTGCAGACAACACAGTAGAGTTGGTGGAGGAAACGAAGATCTGGTGGTGAGTAGGTCAAAAAGCCCACCTTCTTCTGACGATGAAAGTGATGTTGACCTACTGGAAGATGACCTGGCACTGTGGCCAAAAGATCTCAATGACAGAGAGGAGATGCGCAGCTGTTCAGAAAGGACCTGTTCGGATAGAGACAAAATTTCCTAAAAATCAAGACGGTCGGCGATTCACATGCTGGAAATACTAAATGCTGATGAAAAACAGGGAGAAGATTAACAGGTCCTGGGTAAGACCGCACCTGCAAACACACACACACACACACACACACACACACACAAGCTAGCTAGAAGAGCCAGATTTCCAACACTACTAGAACGGCCGTAGATGGTCATTATGACCGCTAGATTTTAAACTCTATAATCTCTCATACAAATACCCTACTGCATGATGAATGCATTCATTGTGTCATGATAAATTTTTTTAGATGAAATAACACCAAAATGTATATTTTAACAAGTTTAATTATACATTTATCAATATCCATATCATCGCACATAGTAAACCGTAATTATTGCATATATTTACACAAGATTTTAATAGAGAAAACTCAGAAAATTAACAATTAAAAGTAACTTATTTGATTATGAAACATTTTATTTTAACACGTAATAATATATAATAAAATAAATAATAATAATCGAAAAAGCTGGAAACGAGCTGATCTAAAACAAAAACAAATACAGAGCCGTTGTCTGCTGCTGCTGCGGTGGTTGCTTCAGCTGCTGCCCACCTTGTGCCGACTGCCGCTGCCCCTTTCCCCTCCATGTATTCTGCCCTCAGCTCCTCTGCCAGCTGCTGCAGGACTTTCCTCCCGGGCTCTCCTGCTGCTGGTGCTCCTTGAACAAGATGCAGGCATTGATCCTAGCCAGGTCGAGGATGTTATAGAAGACCGCCACTGGCCATCTTCTGTACCGCCTTTGACGGAGTACGCCCTCGCCATCTGGTCCAAGATGTCCACGCCATATTTGGTGTTGTTGTAGAACATTACAGACTCTGGTTTTGCCTTCGGCCCACTAAAGGTGCCCACACCTGTATGCACGGTGCTCAGGATACAGACATTCTTCCTCAGCTTTCCCTGGTCACAGTCAGAGTCGCATCACTTCAGCACCTTGTGTTGAACAGCTCCGCTTGCTGTTTCAGGGAGGGGGGAACTCCCGTTTTTGTTTGTCCATGGTGCCAACCAGGCTATATAATACAACTATAGAATAATTAAGTTACAAGGATATTCGCAAAGTTAGAGACAAGAGAGACAATGAAAGCAGCAAACCCTGAGAAATGATGTACAGTCAATATGACTGTTTATGGCTGAAATAGGTAAAACTTAATTATTTTAAACTTTAAATATTTTCTTTTTCTCTTTATAAAAAAAACTATTCTAAATTAAAATACAGACACTTTTAGGAAAAGTCAGGTACCAGCAATATTGCATTTTTTCATTCAACAAAGTTATTGCACATATACATTTGAAGCCGTCAAAATGACAGTCTTGGCCGTTTTAGTGCTAGCATTAGTTGCTTTACACAATGTCCGTTAATAATTACCACGTCATTATTACAATCTCACCTCCATACACTCACTCTCCACTAGTACACCTAAGCTCTCTCTCTCACACTCACACACACAAACACACACACACACACACACTCACACACACACACAAACACACACACACACACACACACTAATAATTCATCTTTGCAAACCCTCACTCTCTCTCCATCTCCATCCCCTTCCTCTCACACACCATACTACTACTGTAGCTGAACTTACATTGTTTTGTAATTTTTTTTAATACATTGCACAGTAATTTGTAGTTATTGTAATTTCATAATTGCAATCTCATTCACTCTCTTTCTCTTTTTCTCTCACTCACACACTCTCACACAGACACACACACACACACAAACAAACAGACTAACAGACAGACACACAAAAACATAATCTTTGCAAACCTTCACATTATCCCCATCTCAGTCACTTCTTCTCATACACCCTTTGTATACTACTGTTACCGATATAAACTCATAACATTGTTTTCCAGCTGCTCAATCAAACAGACCAATTGGGCTGCAGCTCTGCGAATTTAGCCCGGCCTTGTGTGCCTCCTTGATGCATAAACCAACGGTTCTATATCTTGTGTCATGGCTTTGAATTTACAAAAGTGTAAAACAAAAATAGACTGTTTTGCAGACAACAGTTTATCATTCAAAAGATGTCCTGTAGCTCTTTTACACCGTGTTCTTACTGCATGCAAGCACCCCATGAAGTGCAACGTCAGCTAGCTGTCCACACTAAATCGGCTAAATATGCCTTTTGTTACTTCATAGAATTTTAAAAAAATATCAGTCTTTCAATTTTTTTACTTTTTAAACAGAAAACACATTTTACACTGTGATATTTAGATGTTTCTCTACTGGTACACATTAGTAGTAAATATGATATAGATACGAGATCTAGAGTAGAGATGGTGTGTTATCTTGCCGCAAACTTTCAGTTCCCTGACAATGCTCCCTGTAGCCAGCTGGCATCATATTTAGGTTTTTGTAGTTAAAGAAGCCGGTACTGCAAGGATAACTCTTTACTTAAACATCAATAACCCAGCAATTCTTGTCCATGTCACACTTTAAACATGGGTAACAGGAGACAAAGCACCATGTTGCGCTGGACACTCTCATGGGAAACAGTGAAATCAATCTGATTTTGTCGCTGATGCTAGCTCACATTACTTGAGGTGAGTGAAGTGGAAGTCGGCAACAACTGAGGCAATGAGGTTAGTGTATGTGAACAAGTAATGCAAATAACAAATATGTATATTATTCATTTGGGGAGTTACCACAGGACACATGTGACACATTTGATGTTGTCAAAATACATTTTGACAGCATCTGCCACACACACACACACACCCACATACACACATACACAAGGAGTACATGCACAATCCTGGGTATTTATTGTCTCTTACTATTGTGAATGGAGCCCACAGCCATTATAGCCTTATTTACAATCTTTTAAAAGTGCACCACTGGAGGTGATGATAAATCAAATTAGCAAAGGGAGATTTTTAGAACTTGTTTGTATCACATTTTAGAGGTGTTGACAGGGCAATATATAGCACTGAAATCCCTCCTGGTTGAACTCACACATACACTATACAGTGTGATGTGTACCTCACACACGCTGTGAAATTGTATAATGTGTTCATTACAGGCAATGAGTGCTGATTATATGCATTAAGAAAGACTCAGCCAACACGATCAAAGAGAGAGATTTTGTCGGAGTTCAGAATGGGAATATTTTGTTTGCTCCATGTGCAGTCATAGCGGGATAAAGACGATTCATTTGAACTGGTAGCTTTACAGCACGATATTGTTGCATTCCATTACTTTTACAGGATTAGCTTTGACGCCATCTTCCATAACAAAAACAAATCAAAGGCGGTTTCATTCCCACCATGTTGGCCTGAGTGTGTTGATTACTTGACCATGTCCTCTCCACGGTGTAGGAAGCTCTAAATTTTGAAATCCAATTACCCACCGAGCGAAAAAAGCCTTGCAACTGACACCAGCTGACAGCCTATTGAGATGGCAACGTTTAGCAGGTGCATCTGTGTGTGTGTGTGTGTGTGCATGCGTGCGTGTGTGTTTGTGCATGTGCACAGGAGTGTGTGTTTGAATTCTAAATTGGCAGCGCTCTCTTTCTGTTGACTTTCATAAAGCGGTGTCTGCATTAAAATGAGTGATCTGACAGGAGGATGGGTGTTTGGCAGGCAGAGATGCTCAAAGGTGCTGGTCATAACATTATCGGTGCGCAGGCGGGCAGGGTAAATTTAGAAATGGAGGCTTGTGCTATTGTTTATGTTCTCCGCATTCCCACTAAGAGCCACCCCATATGCAAGCTTTTGTTTAATCAAAGTGATTGTATTCCAGAGTTAACAATGTATTATTAAATGGCTGCCCTACTGAGCTCAAACTAGGAGTAATTCGATGGCGTAAAGGTATGTGGAATGTGTTTACCTCCAACCAATACAAAGACAAATTGACAAATCTAAGGACTAATCAATATGTTGTATTGAATTGCCATTTTTGATCAATTAGCTAATAGCCAGTGTGGTAAACTGAGAATACAGACATTTTATGACTGTTTTTTCTATTTGCTGCCATTTTTTTTAGATTCAAAGTGATTCATTTTATTGAGAAACCTAGCTTAGTTAAATCGATAATGACAATAATTGTGAGTTTCTCTCCAAATTCAAACATACCGAAGTAAAGTTAAAAGCTTCACTAAGAGATCTAGTTGTCAGATAATATAGTTGAGTTGTAAAAGGATAAGTTTACCCAAAAATGAGAAAATCTGGCCGTTATCTAGGCCTACTTATTATCTCCTCATGCCGATGACGTTTCGTAGTTTACGTTAACATTACAATAGAGTTTAAGAGCAAAATAAGCCTGCAGCAGGGTCCTAAACAACTGAAGCAGATGTGGAATTTAAAATGAAAAAAAAACAAACAAAAAAAAACAAAAACATAAAATGTCTCCATATTGCTATGATTTAAAAAGACATTATTTACACTCCCTTTGAAGGGGCTCTGTGGGATCCATGTGAATTACTACAATTGTTTTACATATAGCCACTTCAAAGCCACAATCTTCACTGTAGCTGCTAAACTAAAACCTTCAGCGCACACTCGAGCTGAAGTGGTCTCAGGAGCTTGACCATGCGTCAAGGATGTAAATCACGTCTTTACAAATCAATTCAGGATCTTGGAGCTTCTGGGGATTTGAATTACGATGGACAAGCTGAATGGAGCTGTCCACTTAAAATTGTTTTTAACTTTGAATGGAATCTCAACCCATGGACCAAGCGACCTCAACCTTGTTAAGGTGAATGCTGTTCTGCTGTTCTGCTCCTGAAATATCACCTGACTTTCCGTAAGGGTAAGTAGATACTGAATGAATTTTCATTTTTGGGTGAACTTCTCCTTTAAGACATCTATCTAAGCTATCCATTTAAACCACCACCATTCTAGGGATTTTTTTTGTCTTTGTCTTCTATCGTCGTACAAAACATCAAAACTTGTTCTGAAAAGTTCTGTTGCTAATGATGGAGTCTTCTCTGTTTTTCTGCTGGAGACAAGACCCGGCAGCATCCTGTGACACACAGCTCTGATCTGTTGCGTAGCTTCAACAACATGCCCTTCAACTTTTGTTTCTCCGGTTAATGAGCTGCCAAGCCATCTCTTACACAGCGTGCAGTTAATCAATGTTGTCACGGACGTTGATGAGCAGGTGCAGACGTAACGACTGAATAGGACTATTTCCTTAATCAGTCCGGGCCACCAGTGCTCATGTAACGGAGTGAAAGGTCCCCTCTCCTTTCTGCGAAATGAATCTGATGCGCAGTTTAAACCAGTAATCTCCTGCTTTTTTTCTCTAATTGTGTGAAACTTTATCTGCTTCTCCTGAGAGAACGTGAGGACATTAAACGGCTTTGATTGTGTGTGTGTGTGTGTGTGTGTGTGTGTGACAGAGAGAGACAGAGAGAGAGACCATCTGCTGATCAGCTGGATCATCACATGACTTACTGCCTTGCCACAGTCATTCTCTGCCCTTCATTTCAATCCATTAATAAATCGCTAACAAACGCATATTTACCTCCTAGCACCCGTGTGGAATATGAATGCATTCTAGGCTGCTGTGGCAATTAAGCTGAATTAACTGAAATGTAAATTAATGTTTTTAATGTATGTGGTTATGTGGCATAATAGACACACGATTAATCACTCTGTTGTAAAGCAAATGCTGTGGGAAATCTCAAATAGACGCCTATTAAGGTGTTTGATTACTGGTGATTACACCCTCTCTCTCATGTGTGCACATAACGCCCTCACACGCACACACACACACACAAACACGCGTGCGCAAAACTCACCTCGCCTTCTAATTAAGCAGGTAATCCTCCTTCATATTCCCCCCTCACACAGCACAGATGCTGCTGAAAGACATGCTTGGAGAGGGGGGAGAGCAGCAGGCAGCCTCTTTGATTCGAACGCACATGAGTCGGGCTTATCTGCGAGGTTCATGCTGCAGCAGACATGATCGGAATACATGTGCTCCTGCCATGCGTCGTCCTGGGTCCAGGTCTGGATCTTACAGGCTTTTTTGCAGTCAGGCTGTCTTCTTTGGTTCCTTTCAGCTACTCATCTGCTTTCTGCAGAAGATGCCAGGCAGAAATGTGAAAAATCTAAGTTGCACCTTTGCTCTTTGAGTGCAGATCCTCTCCTGTCTCTCTCCCGGAGCAAAGTGTCAAGTGAACTGAGGAGTCACTTCATTACCAGTTCAGTTTAAAATGTTTAACTCAAAGTGCTTGAAGGGACATCTAATGAAAGAGCGATGATCAATGAGCAAGAACTCGCCCTATGTTGGAGAGAAGTGGTTACTGTAGACTGCAGAGACGTATTGATTGCGTGTGAGAGAGAGGGACGGTCTTGAATAGATCCATGCTGTGCTACTGCCTTCTCACCCACTAATGGTTATTTTACTGCAGAGCTCAGTCAGGGTTAATAAGTCTGATATCAATTGAAGCTGTTGCCAACAAATTTAATATTCAAAGCTGATTTTTTTAATACTCCAGCTTAGAATCCCCATCTCTGGCAGGTACAGAATCAGTCACGGGAAGTGTTTTACGGTCGTGCAACGGTGATAAAAATTATGAATGGGGTTTTCCTCGCTCCCATTGTGTGTGTGAGAGAGAGAAAGGGCTCAGCTTCGCAATACATCCAGGTAAATGTCGACCTTTATGAAATACTTGTATTCTCTCCCCCGGCCTTCCACTCCCAGGGACGAGAGCGATCAAACGTGACAGGTGGAAGCAGGCCTATAATAAAGCAATAACCCCGAGGTCCTCCTGCTGCATTAGCTTGACTAAATCTTGTTTGATATCTCGCCGCTCTTCGTGTACCTCCCCGTCAATGGACAGCAGCACGTGTCCCCTCTGTGTTCTGTCCTGGTAGTACTGTGTACATACTTATGTTGTTCTAGCACAGCAACATTGGTCTCAGCGTATCTTTAGTCTGTTCCAGGCTGAATTTAGATCGGCCGACACGATAAAAAGAGGTGACAGCGAGAACCAGAGCAAAGTGTTTGGCCTAGTTAGGATACACACAGAGCTGTCCATGGTCCTGAATCCATTTCATAACTCTCTGTCTTCCACTTCCTTTCGGTTTTTACCTCGGTCTGTGCTGTATTGGCACGATGCACAGGCTCCTCACGGTGCCAAAAGAAGAGGGTGACAAAATGAATTACATTCCCCACACAGAAAAGAGCAGCCTGATAAGAACAGATGGGAAGATCTACAGTGTTATTTGCATTCAGTATGGTTGCCTGTTTCCGTTAATGCAAGACAACAATCAGCACATCTTGCAGAAAGAAATCTCCCGCACTCTCTCTCTCTCTCTCAGCTCATTTCACTTCTTATATGGCATCTTGGCTTTACAGGAAATAAGCTTTTAGGGTTGCCAAAGCAATTAAGCCATGATACTGAAAGTGAGTGTTACATGAGGAATAAATATTTACTGTGCTCTTTGTTTTGTTCCTCCTCCCGAGCTATGAATCATGTTGCATTTTTTGAATGCGTGCTTTATATATTTTCATGTATATTTCCCAACAGTTCAAAGCAGCCGTTGGTTTTCATGTATTTTCTGCTCTTTTCTCGATTGGCAGTCTACACAAAGACTGGCTGATGTTGAGTTGTCCGTCACAGCGAAGATCGAGTCTGCATTCATTTCGATCACAGGTTGCATCATCACTGCTGTGTTGTATTTACTTGCAGTATAACCACAATTAAAGGGGCACTCCACGCGTTTTACGAACAAACCTGATGATTTCATGAAGGTTGTTGACTCGAAACTGGAGACAAGAAAACCTTGAGTCACATCTGGAGTTTGAAAGGTGCGGTCATTTAGCCGATAGGGACGGTGTAACAAATAATGACATCAAGCTGCAACATATGAAATGTAGGATGTAGAATTTTTGTCCCTACAGACAAAGACTGGCGATCGAAACGAACTATAAAGCAATAATTCTCTGTCTGTCTGTTATTCACATATCTCAAGAACTTCTCATCCATTTAACTTAATTCTTGGCAGTTCTGTTGTTGAGGACCCAAATAAGCATTGTGTCAGGTTTGGTGCAACTTGGACACATATGTAAACAAAAAAGAAGTTAGCATGGTGGGACAACTTGCTGTTGTAACATGTTGTAGTGATAACACCTGTCAATATCCTACTCCAGGCTACTAGAAGGCTAAATATCACCAGGGAAACTGCTAACTGTAGCCGCCGTTAGCTAGTCAGTTAACCGTTCAGCTAGCCATCATATTAGCTCACTCTGCCCGGACGCTTGTTTGCTATCACACTATTACCTTATAAGGTACAAAGTGGCTAGGTGCTAGCTGGTTAGCATGCTTACTTTAATTTATGTCTTTGCAAAGGAAGTTTTTGACATAGCGCCAGAAATTCACATTCTGTTGGTAATTTTAGTTAATTCTTGACAAAGTCCTTCAAAATTGCACCTTTAAGACAGGATCTGAGATTATATTAAATGTATCTGCTAGAAAGAAAGAAAAAAAAAAACAACCAAGAGAGGAGGGCACCCAGCCACAGCGTACCATATAAAGATAATGGATTTGCTGGTGATGCGTTTCTAGCGATGTGATCAGTGTATCTTCGACCTCTGCCGCAAGACGTCATCACTGGACGTTTTTCACTCATTAAGGCATTCTCGATGTTTAACTTGCATGGATTAGACAATTCAAGTGAGTTTCAAGGATTTGCGTGCAGATTTTCACACCCCAGTGGAAATGAGTGGAGGCCAATGGCTGCCTCAAACAGTACTGCAAAAAAACAAAAAAACAACAACAGAGCAGTGTGCAGAATGGTCTGCTGGGAGGTTAAGTGCAAAGAATGTGCAAAAGTATGTGGGATAAACAAGAGGACACAGATAACTAATATACTGAATGACTGTCTGCCTAAATACAGTGAAGCCTTTCACTTGTGGTTTGCCTTCTCTCTCTCTCGCTCTGTGTGTGTGTGTGTGTGTGTGTGTCTCTCTCTCTCTCTCTCTCTCTCTCTCTCTCTCTGTCTCTCTATCTATCTGTGTGTGTGTGTGTGTGTGTGTGTGTGTGTGTGTGTGTGTGTGTGTCTCTCTCTCTCTCTGGAGTTGGTCGCTCGGGTGCAGCAGTATCTCAGTATCTATCCCCCCTCGCCTGACAGACAGACAGCGGCAGCCCTCCTCTACATCTACCTGCCTACATATTTGTCTGCCTGCCTGTCTGCCTGACTGCATGTGTATGTGTAGCCTCTCAACGCCTCTATAGGTGAATGTAAAGCTCGGTGGTGCTGATGGTGATGGTGATGGAGGAGACCGCCGTGGACCGGGGCTCTTGTTTTTCTCCCCGCCGGAGACACACAAACTCACCGGCCGAATAAAGGCGGCAGACGCCGGTGTGACGGTGTGACGGTGCTCAGCGCTTCACTCCGCTTCTCCTTCTCTGCCGACACGAACAGATGCTCTGCTCGGGAAGTTACGGACCAAAACACGGATAAATCCTCCCAAGTCTCCAACATTTTGCAAGAGGCGCTCTCAGTCGAAGGTAAAAAAAAAAAAAAGGGGGCTCCAAAGACCCCGAAAACTGTTGCTGTCTGATGTGTGTGTGTGTGTGTTTGTGTGTGCGTGTTTTACATACGAAGTGAAATGTGTTAGACAGTAGTGAACATTTCGTCCGAAGTGGGTGGGAAGGTGACTCATACCGATTCAAGCGCTGTTTTGGACTCAGTATTTACACTGCGCCTTTGCGGCTTTTAAAAAGACAAACAGGGCTGTTGGGCTCAGGCTAATTCTTGGCTTTTTTTTTCTCTCTCTTCGTCTTACATGCACTCAAACAGTGTCAGTCTAAAGCCAACAACAGTGGGCGATCTGTGCGTGTGATGTTGTGATGTGTGTGTGTAATAATGCAGCTCCCCCTCCACGCTTTTTCTCAGCAATATGAATTTTTGACAGGTAAAGGAATGCCTTCCAGAGGGGTTTTGGGGGGGATGGTACCGGCCTGTTGACATTGTGACTTGTCTAATTGGGCTCATGACATGTCAGTCAAAGGCGACAGGATGTGTGTGTTGACTGTCTTGAGTTGACTATATGTACTGTAGGTTATTGTTGCTTATATGGTCTCACTAGACATAGTATAGGCTATATATGATTTATTCTACATTTCTATAAGCGTATTCTAGCAAGATTTCAGAACTTGGCCGTCTGCCATTGTCAGGTGGCCCTGAAGGAAACTGGAGAGACTTGTTTACGCCTGTCGCTATTCAGCATTGAGAGCCATCGCTTTTATTGGTTAACCTGTTCGCACCCACCTATTTTCAGTAACTTCACCTATTTAGCATACCCAAATGGAAAAGCTGATAACACAAGAACTACAAGTCCGAGATGGATGTATGATACGCCATTTGAAAGCTGACAACCTCTAGTTTCTGTGAATGTGTTTATTTTGCATGTACCATACACACAACCAAAATGACATCAGTTCAAACATGGCTCTAAAACATTTTTTTTGTCTTCGAAATAATAGGTCATATTTGAATAACAATAACTAGGATGTGCTTTATGTAAGGCATATGGCAATATAGCACATACCGTCCTCATCTTGTCAACTACACCTGGGTGAAATTTTAGACTTCTAGGCCTACCCTTATGGGAGTTATGGAGGTTTTAGTTTGTGGTGTCACTGGCGTCCACGAACCTCTCCAAAACGTCTCCAAATGGCCAAATTGTGCCAAATGCTTTTACTCACTTCTGTGACACTGGAAACATTACTGAAGCATTCTGGTGACTATAAAACCTTTCTCCATGATTCAAAACATAATTTATTCACACATTCATTTGATGGGTGGTTGGAGGGGTTTCCACACGCTTCTAGGTGGCCATATTGAGATATTGTCATGTGACAAGACACTACAGAATAGTTACCATTATACAAAAATGACAGACTATACTGAACTGAATTTCAAACAAGGATTGTATTATCTATCAATACACTATTACTGTATGTATAACTGTGCCAATATCAACAAAATATTAGTGTTTGCCATCAAAGTCCCAAGCACTGCGTCGGTGAAAAACAGTCTGAAAAACTGCAGTGGACTGGTTGCCACTCTGGTCTCCTGCTGTGGTCCGGGCTGTCTCACCGGCATGAAGGCAACTTGAGCAGGCTCAACGTCGTCATCCCCCACATCATGCCACTGTTGTTCCTCCGTGTGGGAGCTATGTGCTCTGGAGGATCCTCCTCTTCTGCCCCTCCCCCGGGCACGTCTGGCAGCACGGGACGTCCAGCAGTTGGTGTAGAAGCTGCAGCTTCCCCTGAGCCAGAGGGGGCAGTGAAAGATGCAGCGGGGGAGGTAGCACTGGTGGATGCAGACGATCGTTGCCGCATCTGCCGACCACCTTCAGCAGGAGATGGGGTTTGGCGTCTGAGTGTCCTACTTTGAGGCTCCCAATCCACGTCACTGTCAGACTGTGACCTACAAAACACAATGCAATGCACAAATGTTACCAAATATAATGAAAAAATATATAAATGCATTTCAATGGGGTGTTATTTACATAGGAAACAAATAAACACGGATATGATATTATATATTACACAAAAACATCAGGGAAATAACTGTACATAAACAGAATAATTGAATTGGGGGAATATTCCCAGTGTCTGGTCAGTGAAAAAGATCTAGTTCAATTTGTTTACAAGCTTGAAAAAAAAAATCTAAATAAAAGGGAATTAGAGGATAGTCTGTCCCGGGGGGTGGGGGAAGAGAGAGACACGGACGGACGGACGCTCATCGCCGTCAGCCGGGGGACGGTCGCTCGTCACCGTCACGCGCGGAGTATAGCGCCGCTGACCTAGCGGTTTAGCGGTGTAGCGCCGCTGTTCCACCGTCTGGGGAGAACCCTGCTTAGGCGGGAGGCAAAAACGCTTGGGCGCCGCGCCTAAGCCGTATAATGGCAGGGAAAACCCTGACATTATAGAATAGGATTACAAGGATTACATAACTTTGGTTGAGTAGTTGAGTAGCTAGCTAGCTAGCTAGACTTAGCAAGGCTAATTAGGCCCTGGGGCGCTAACCATTTAGCATCATTTATGACATGCTAATGTATACTGTACTGTTTACTGTAATCATAAAAAAAAACCCACCCACTAACTTTCATTCAAATTTCAGTCATGACTAAATAAATAAATAAAACATGATCAAAGATAACGTTACTCACCGATCTAAGATGTCGTCATGTCCCTGAGCGAACATCTCCTCTCTCTCAGAGTCATACTCACTGTCTTGACTCTCATCAGATGATGCTATAGTTCATTCCTGGTCATCTTCTCGGATATATTTGGATTTCTTCCTGGCTTTCGGCATTGTAAACTCTGAAAATGCCTACGAAGAAATGTAAATGTTTGCTGCGTCTCTTCACCGTGCGTCTGCTGCGTAAAGTCCGCCCACGAGTCGCCAGACGCACGGAAACCCCTCGGCTCATAAATACCTGACCTGGGCACGCCTGCCCTCATTAGAAAGGTAAAATAATTGGCTAGAAGCCTGAGTTATTGACATGTCGATAGCCAATACGCTATTCCTATACTAAGGCAACGAAAAACAGTAAACAAAGTCTATTGGTCCTTCAAACAGGCAGCGCTCGATCTACTTCAGGGGCTCTGCTGGGGTGAAAACTGAAAAGAAAAAGATGGGGACACTTTTATTTTGTAGCTAGCAAAGTGATGAAAACAAGCATACCCAACATCACCATACAGGAACTAGAAAACATTTCGGTGCGGCCGGTAAAGTATGAACTTTATATGCCGGACAAAGTTGGCAGACGGTAAACAAATGGACTTTACAGGACGATATTCACAAGCTGGAATAATTTTATGAAAAACCATTTTGATGCTTTTGATCAGTGGATTCTTACGGACAACTGGAATATAGATAATTGAGGAATGGACACATATTACGGCTTTATGGCCGCTTCAAAGGTAGGGAGTCGCCGTGTGTTTCTTGTGTCTCACGTTTACCATGCTGGTGAATATCAATGATTTATGGTTTGGTGCTCATGATTTCTGCAAAATCAACTGGATGAATGAATTGCGGAGATTCTCCTCTTTCTAACGACGTATAGTATGTCCATATTGATGAAAGTTGAAGCGGGATACGTCACTGCGCAGTGTAGACATACAGTCATTTATCTGAAATCGCCCGTCGGCGGGCGGGTGGGTGCGGAGAGGTTAAAACACTCCAGCTAGGACAGCCTTTGGAGTCATGAATCAAGTGGGTCACTCTGTCATGTGTCTTTATGGAGGACGACAGACAATATATCTAGCATGAGATTCGTTTTCTGCGAATATAAAACAAATACAAAATTGGAGGCATCTTTCGAGCGATAGGATACAAATGAGAAATGGCTGCCCGTGTCGGCCACCGGAGCATCCTCACATTTAGCCCTGCTTCCAGAGATGACGATGATTTAGCTCCCAGTCCAGTCCCATATTTACAAGGTCAGTTACTCCACAAACTCTAATGAATCACCCATGCAGCTCTGTCCACTCAGCAGTCACGGTCCCACAGCGTGACTGAGCGGGGCCTGCTCACAGCGCTGAGGATAGAGAAGCAGATATAATGACGAAAAACTGTGATAGCGTGAACAATAAGTGGGATCCTGCTCTCCCTGTTTGCCACCTTGGTTGTGCACTTTGTAGTTTTGGGTAAGAAGTTGTAATCAGGAGAGAAACAGCGTCATTGACTGATGTTTTTATTCCCACACAAACTAAATAGGCTTTGTTTCCAGTACTGAATAAACTGGATAAACAAACTGACCTTAAACGACGAGTCAATTTCATACTGTTTTACTTTGTTTATATTTGGCAGACCCTGCCACCTTCCTAGCTTCACTCAGCCATGGATAGTAATCAATACAAATCAATAGTGTTTTTTTTTTCCCCAGCAGTTTAATCAAATTACTTCCAGGGTGGCTCTACTATATAGATGACATGAGACCAGCTGTAATCGCCTGACGTACTACAACACACTCGGATCCTTTAGTAGGTTGCCATGTCTTTCAATCCATCAAATTAACAATGGATTTAGCTCTAGCCACCCTTTTAGCACAGCTTTTTGAGTGACCTGAAAAGCAGCCCTTACTGCTGCCTTACTGGCCTCAATTTGCTTCAGCTGCAAAAAAACCCAAAACACACTGAAAAAATCTAGCAGGCTATGCTAACTCACAGCCATTTATGTCCATCTCGCCTGTCTTGTTCTCTCGCTCTCTTGTCCACTTTCACACACTCTACCTCTCCAGCCCTCCTGCTAGTATGCACTCTCTAAAACTGTGTCTCATCGCATCTCGTCACTCTCAGCGGCGCTCTGCCCTCTCTTGCTCGCCTCCGTCACACATGCACACACACGAGCGCACGCACACAAGCTAAAAAAGAAGCACACCAGCCATGTTGGATATTATTTGCTAAAATTGGTGAACTCTGCACTTATTTCTCACATTTGTCATCTTTTGTTTCTGTCTATTTTCTTGGTTCATTTGCTGACGTCGACCTCCTCTTGAGTTGTCGTGTGGTTACTGTACATGATGACCTCTTTGACCTTATCTGCGAGGAATGCGTCCCTGTCATGTGACGTACTGGACAGAAAGAAGAAGCACCACAATAGAGATTTTAAACCCCAGCGGTATTCCAAGGGCAGGTCGTTTCTATTTTCTCTATTTGCGCAGTGGCTTCATTTTAGAGGGACGGTATATTGCAGAGGGCCATTTATAATGTATAGAGCAGTCCTGTATTAAATATCTGCAGAGTCGGAGGTGTGTATTCCACCGCTCCGTCAGTGGGGGCTACATTACATGATATTGCATCAATGAAAGAGTGAAGGCTGTATGGGAAATGGGAAGAAAATCTCTTCCTTCTTTGTGTTTCTGCAGAGTTCGCCAGGGTGTTATGACTTTTTGCAGTGTGTGGGCTTCGTCGTAATTGATAATTAAGCAGATTCTTTAATGTCGCTGCAGTAAATATGAGTTATAATGTTGATGTCTAAAGACAAAAAGTTCCTGGTGCTCAAGTTCAAGGATAAAAACGTTCAAAGGAAGACTGTGATCGTGTATCAACTGACGCTAGAGCTGCAGAAACAGATAAAGTAGCAGAAGTCTATATTTAAACGGCCTCGCTAGAGAGATAAGATGTCGTCATTCCCCCCAGTTGGAGACTGCGTCTGCAGAAGAAACCGAATCTTTCATATCTCTCAGTCTTTTTTCAACTTGTTCTCAATACAGCTTTTTAGAAATAGATCACAGGTTTGCACCTTTTTACAACGTTGTTACAGGTTGATTTCGATTAGGAGCCGGCATCGGTTTTGATGTGAGAGCAAAAATAGACACCACATTCCGTACTGGTAAACAGGGATAGCCAGCTATGTAAAAACTGAGTATTGCACACATTGAAATCGTCAAACAATCCACCTTTTTTCGCCTTGGCCTTGCAGTTCCATTTAGCATTGAAAAACAAGCAAACCTTCCTCACTGAAAGCTATTCGAGATGCCAGAAAATCTACAAGAATATTCCAGGTAAACTTGATTATGCTCAGCAAAAAAGCTCAATGTCCCGATTGGTAATTTGTTTAATCTGCGGTGATTGCCACAGAGGATAATGGACCTGAATGAAAGCAGTGTTTTCATTCAAATTCAGCCGTGGCACAATTCACAACCATCTGCTGATTGCGGCGTGTCACAGTCACAAAAACGGTGTGTCATCTTGCAAAAATGTTCATGTCATTGTCACCCATTCTTTTACTTCGTTTTGCTTACCTTTCCCTCACTCGCTCTTACCTGTCCATCATTCACGTTTAAGCCCCCTTAAGCACTAGACTAGAAAATTCCGTTTTAACAGAAAACCAAAGATTTGGAAAGAGGCCATGTCCCTCCTCCTGCTCCAAACCTCCCACTTCTCCCCCTTGGAAATCAAAGCAGTGTAGTGTGGATGTAGCTGACATGAAGAAAAGACACTTTTGACATCAATTAAAGCCTCTTCTGCGACTATCCCACTGTAATTAAACCTTACGTCTCACTTCCCCGGAGGCGGCGGGCTCGGGAAGGGGTGCCAAACCCTCTCTTCACCTGGCCTGCAGCTAATAGCCATGCTAGCCGTGCTGCGCAGGGATACTAGGGTTGGCATGGGTTCAGGCTGGCAAGGAGGGAGCTTTACCACTGAGGCTGTTGTAATTCTGCACGCAACATAACATGCTGCTGTGGTTGGTGCGATGCTAGGAAACAGCCATTAGCACTGCAAAAATAATCTCTTTGTGCACCTTCAAGTCAAGGATTGAGAAAGGAATTACAGCCCACTTGACGAACAGAAAAGTCTCTTAGTGGATTATTAGTGATGTGAACATTCAATGGCACTGTTTTCTCCATCGATTACTCCTACGGTATGTGTGTGTGTGTGCGTAGAAAATGAAATGCAGTTAAGCTAAGGCGACTAACACACTTGGAATTAGAGAAAGATTGTTACAGTATTGACATTTGGCTGTTGGGTGAGACACACAGGCTGCTCCCTTGGATAATGCTGAATTTTTCAGTCTCATTCTCGAACATGCCAATCTTTAATCCGGAAAGCCCTCATGCTAATCAGAACACGAAAATGTCAGTCGATGCGATATCGTGTGAGGATCCCGGTCAGACATGGGGAGAGGTACAATACGTACAAAGTTTGCATACTGATTTGCCAAGTGTTTATCTGCTGCCTGTTTGAAATGCATGTCATGCATCCAAATAAACATCCACTAAGGAGATTCCTCACACTGTGGCGCGCCACATGTTCTTTTCTGCAATGCTTGAAGTCTGTGGAACCTCGGGGATGATTATGCATTCTTACCGAGATCTGCTAATGACCATATAAATGTATGCACAACACCCACCTAAGGTCAGCGAAGGTATACCTGGGAGAAATTCAAACGATTCTCAGGTTTCAATTTCGATGTCAGCTACAGCAGGAAGCATGTTTTGTGTGTTTTGATTTTGCGTTTGATGGATTCAGCTACAGCCTGGATTCCTAAGGGCATTTTGTAGTGGTCAGTCAGTCACTGAGCCAGCCGACACATGCTGACGTTCCTTCTTGGCGCTGTAATATCTTGAGGGAAACAAACATCCAGACTCGGCAAACAGAACCACGTGTATGTCGGGTGGTCACACTGGCCGTCAGATAGCTTAAAGCGATCAACAGACCAAATACCCAGAAGAGTACAACATATTAGGGCGATTCAGTTTCTCTGTGCAACATCAGTTATTTATCAGGAGATCTTTTCTTTTTCAGCTGCTCTGGCTCAGAGAGGATCTGTTTTCTTTGGGGTGATTAACTGACTGTAACCTAACAGAGTGTGAGAGCAAACAGCCATGACTGAAGAAAGCTGACACTGTGAAATGCTTTTATGATGGATCCGTGTTAGTATCTATGTTTGTGTGTCTGCACGTAGACTGTGTCTTTAAATATAAATATATCTGTGTGTGTGTGACAGTGAGTCCCACTTTGTGTGTCTGTTGAGCTGTGGATCAATTCTGATGTTGAAAAGAGACTCTTTTTGCTAAACCAAACTCCGTTCTCACCTCTATCTGTTATTTTAATTTGTACTGTTGTATCTTTCATCAGCAAAAATATTTCAGAAACAGTGCCACTTTAGCTTTATGTTGTTTATAGTTACAGTTGACACTGTTGACACTTTTATTCAGTTAATGAGCTTTGGGTGTATGTTTTAATGGTTATCAGATTTTCATTTTTTTAAAACAACAAAAAACAGATTCATCAGGTGTCATGTTTCTGGAGTTGGAGACAAATAAATGATTATTGTAGATTTGTTTGAAATGAACACTGTGCTCCAAATTTGACTCATCAGACTTTACGCTTTGAATTTTTTGGAGAGTTAAAAGAGGTCATTAAAAATGAAATGACACAAGTTGCATTGGAACAAAATCATTCTTTCTTGGTGCCAGATCAATTCAGCGACAGTTGAATTGAACTAATCTGTGACAATGTGATGTTTACAGCACTGGCAGTATTAAAAGGAGCTGTTGATGTGGGCGTCCTTGTGCTCTTTCTTCTACACTTCTTCTCCTAATTTTTTCTCAAATTCTTTTTCTACATCTTTACATTTTCTTCTTCACCCTAATCCTGCCTCCCCCACCTCCTACAAGCAGCCACCTACCACCCCACCCTGCCGCTACATCTTCCTCCTCCACTGAGCCACCTCATAACAAGGCTGTTCCACACTCAGGCTGGCATTAAGATGCAAACCCCTCTCTCTCCTGCTCTTTCTCAGTGGCCTTAATCCTTTCCTCCTCTCTGCTATGAATGATAGCCTCAGCAACTAGCCCCCTGTCTCTGGCAGGCAGAGGCCCGTCTCTAAACATAATGGAGAGAAAATGGCCACAGTCCATAGCTGTGTCTCGGTTAGGAGAGGTCAATCCGTCAGCTGCTCAATCATACCGGTGGGAGCGTTGACCTGGGAGTCCGACAAAGAGGATGTGTCCCTGTCAGGATCACAGCAGAGAATGTAGAGAGTTTTTTTTTTCTTTTACTTTTACGGGTAACCCCCAGTAATTCATGTTATGATAGAAATTTGTGAGGTCAGAGTTTCTCTGTGACCGTACCAGGTACCAGTGTGGATAGCAGATATCCTGAAATCCGACAGTTTTCTTTGGAAAGAGTTCATCTTGATTTGTTTAGTCATACGTGTCATATTTATGGTTTTGGATGAAAGCCAAAGTGAAGAAAAAAATGAAGGCCTCACAAGGGGTTATTTGTCGGATTCTTCGGGAGTGCTATATCGTAGGCAACTGGATGTGTTTCGGTTTCTTGGAGACGTCTCAGCTCTCATCCAAGAGGCCTCTTCAGAACTGAAGCAGCGTCCAGTTGTCTCCGATACAGCACGTGACCCTCAGTTTACACATGAGTCTCCCTGGCCAAATGAATAGTCCAGCACAAAGCCTCGTGTGTGGTTTCATCCTGCAGTGCTTCCAGTCTTTATGCTGGAACAAACAAACAGTCAAATGTATGATGGTTTATTGTAATGTTGGAGAATTTTTTTCTCCATGTAGAATGTGAATACCTACATTTACGATAATGCACTGTAAATACTACAAGACTCTCATTTTGTGTCTGTTTGAATAGCAGATGTTTTGCGCCACTCTCTCTGTGTTTCTCACCCGTCCATACTCCCCTTTAAAGTACCACACCGCGCACTCTTTCTCCCGATAACGTTTGCTACCACTGCCCCTCGCCTCTCCCGCCAGTTTCTTGATAGTGTGAGAGAATTGCTCTTCATTAGTAGTGAGGCCACTTCCCAGCTGGACGGAGCCTCATTGAGATGCAAGGCCCCCCCACTGGAGTGAAAAAAATGAAATTAAAGGACACAAGAATGCGCGGAGAGGAGAGCCACCTCTGTGTTCAATTTACTCGTTAAATCTACTCACAATGCCTCAGTAATCATCTCTCCCTCTCTCTTTCACACACATGCACACATTGTGCTGGGATGAATAGATTCGCTTAGATACAGTTTGTGAATACTCCATAATAATGTCTTCTGTGCAGTTCAGGTGGAGTCTCGCTGATAAATTAAACATTCTCAGTGTCAGTATATTTATAATGTAAAGGTGTTTCACAAGTGCTCAAAAGTGTTTGGTCAAATTTAACTAAACGCTTTCTCCTAATTAGAAAAATTGTATCTGTGTACTTTAGACAATTAGCAAAATCCACCACGGTGTATCCAAGCACAGTAACAATTGCATTAGCTATTTTAAACATCATGATAATGTGTCGGTCCAACTTTGAAACACACGTAAGCCTTGTTTCCACTGCATGGAACAGCTTACTCTTGGCACCGGGTGCTTTTCTCGATTTCGCTTTCCTCTGCAGACTGTAGCCCCTCGTCGTAGGCATGATTCTTTGAGGACCTTCACAGCGATGCCTTGTTAAACAGCCATGACATAATCTTCAACTCATCAAAAACGCGCAAGCACAGGTAACTTTGGAGGATATGGCAAAGGATGATGTTGCTGATTCTCGGTATGTGGCTGTCGCAGATTTCAGAAAAAGCTGAACACAGCAAGACCTGACACAGAGATCGCTTGAATAAAGAGAGAGACAGTATGGAAACGCCTACGCCAGAGCGCAGACGAGATAAAGACTTTGGTTGCTGCATGCTGCGTAAGTGACAGTTCTGTCTGGCCAATCAGTGGTCTGCACTGTTTTCACTTTACCTTTAAAGTATTGGCTCAGCTCACTTGAAACCACGACCGAGATGATGCTAAGAAAAAAGTTAGTTTAGGAATGGAGTACCACAAAAAAACAACCAATGGTTCTGTACCACGCCAAGGAAATGAGGCCGTGCTCACACACAGGCCCTGGCCTTCACATATACTACGAAAACAAACTCTGTGCTCAAATTAATCGAGGCTCGACCTCAGCATCCCCCAGTGATCAGTAAAAGGCTTTTAAACACTGTTATGGCTCTCTTATTGCCCTCAGTTGCCCTCAGAAATAACCACTCTCCCTCTGTTCATCTCTCTCTGTCACACTGTGTACGGGTATGTGATGTATCTGTCTGTGTGTGTGTGTGTGTGTGCGTGTGTGTGTGTGCGCGCGTATCACTAGAAACACTGATACACATTAAAACATATAATGCAATAACTGTGTAGTTATAGTGTAAGTGCACATCTGTTGCAGCTGCAAGCATATTCTGCTAAAATTAGACTCAATGGCTAAGAAGCAGAACGAATGTTAGCACTCAGAGGAGATCTAAGAAGCTGAAACTTAATTAAATACTGGTCCAATATAAGGCTCTTAAGCAATAGCAGAACTTTAGCGGCTGCTTTATCATGTCTAAGTGCTTTGATTTGTACAAGGTAATAGAGGGGACCTTTTTATTCTTACATTTCCTTTAATGCAATTTCTGGTCATCCAAGTAACCTAAAGATGAAGAGATTTCATCACTTTCTGACAACCAGAGGAAGATGCACCTGTTCATCGGCGTTCAAAACAGCTGAAGACAAACTGTGCGGGGCTGCACAACTGGTCGCAAAAAATAATCATAATCGCAATATGACTAAGTGCAATATCCAAATCGCAAGAACTGCAATTATTTTATGAAGGTAAAATGTGTCACAGAACAGCAGTGCTGCAAAGATTGACTGGCCTACGATGCTTGTTCTCCAGATTGAATGAAAATTGTTTTTTAATGATCGCAATATCTAATAATCGCAGCATCACTTTTGGACCATATCTAGGGCACTAACACTGTGTACAGCTCTCAGCATCAGCATGGAGAAAAACAGGACTGTATTTACATCAAAATTTCAGGGATTATTGCTTTACAGTAAAATAAAGTGCGTGCTGGGGTGAGCCATGATGCATAATTGCATTGTTGCGGCGGGCTGATTCTCTGTCACTAATTGTATATGAGCTAATAAAGTACACTCACCAGAAATAACACAGTGTGGCACAAATGAATGGCACTGGAATGAGTGAAGGAACCAAGCTGTACAATGATACACAGAGAGTTTGTTTTCCTCTCTAATTGCCTGAAATGATGCAGAATTTGGTTGCTCTCTGCTGTTTTTGTTACAGTATGTTGAGCTGCGTGCACGTCTTTGCGCTATATGTTGGTGATTTCTATGAATGCTGCACAGTTTAAGCTTTGTATTTGGACCAAAAGGGACGATAGCCCAAATCTTAAGTCTTACAGCAGTTAGGTTGTGCTATTATTTTATTATTATTTCAATGCTAATTTTGCTTTTCTTTTAGTCTATTTTGATTTTTGAATCCATCTCTGCGTTAGCGAGGCACTTTAATGCGCCCCGTGTTTGAAATATAAATAAACCTGCCATGGCTGTGGATAGGAACTGTTCTGGAGTAATTGCTGGAGTCCTCTGCAGCGCAGACCTGTAGGTGACTCATAAAGGATATCACCGAGTGAGAGAAAGAACAGGGGAGGAGGAAGGTGGAGTCGGTGGAGATGAGTAGACAGACAGTGAGACTGCCAAGTTCAGATGCCACCTCCAGACAAACAAATGAGCAATGATGAGAGTTAATGCTCAGGAGACAAAACATACACCTAATGTGCAGTATTAATAAATCTACATATTAGGGCCATGCATTTGATCTGTAACTACAAAGGGAATGTTTCCCCAAGCAGCAAATGTCAGGATGTCAGCCTCTCCTGTATTGTTCTCTGTCAGTGTCAATCAAGTCTTTGTTTGGTTTTCCTCTCTTTATAATGACTTCTTTGCACTCACCCACAGAAGTACCGCTTCCATGAGAGTAAAAGATGATGCCCCTTTTTGTGTTCAATTGTGGCATCTGCCTGACAGTTCGTAAAACAAGGGTTCATAATAAACCCCAACTATGTAGCCGTTACATTTGATTCCCGTGCACTTATTGGTCTATAAATGCAATGCAATGGCAAAATGGTTTTCCAGTTGTAGAAGTGGGGCCTCCTATAGCTTCTCTCAATGAGCCGACTCCAAATAATCAAATAACAGTTTTGGATGGAAACAAGCATTTATTTCTATTTTTATTTGCAGCTTTATTTCAAATTCATTCCAAATATGCAATAGATTTACATGGAATCCTAGCTAAAGTCTTGATTCTCTCCCGAAACCTTGTCACTAATTACACATATAGACAGAGAAGAATACATGTGTTGTAAGTAAAAATCAACCGTGTCAGAAACAGTGTTTCTCTATCGTTTATTTGTGAAAACATCAAATTTATCCTGAAATGCACTCTTGTGAAAGAGGAAATAATTTGCTTATCTCTAACCAGCCTTCAACATACAATCCATAGGTAGTCAGTTTTAAGTGACACAGTAAGACTGTCTTATTAAGTATTGTGGTGTTTCTGTGAATATCTTCATACATCAAGTGACAGCGTGTGAGAAAATACATCACTTTCTTTATAAGGTGTCGTACTTCTTCTTATAGCACCTTCTTGGTAACACTCGACACCCATCCAACCATCCAATAAAAGCTCAACTCTTAGTTTGTAACCGTAGCCTTGCATCATCAAGTATTTATCCAGTCAAAGGCGATTAACAAGGTTATCTTTGCCAGTCAAATCATAAGCAGGTCTTGATTCAATGGCCTGAAGTGCCCTTGGCTTATCTGAGGAGAGTGTAGCTAATTATATCATCCTCTGGTTTTTGGTTTTTTTCCCAGCGTCACGGTAGCTTAGCACTGCGGTGCTAATTCATGCTAACCTTCGTCAGTCGCCTTCACCAGGCTGAGTCATCGACAAGTTGTCAGTGCATTTGAGAAGTTGTGAAGGGAGGAATAAGCCCTCGTAGTGCGAGAGCACTTATCATATTACACCAGCTCTCCACAGCACCAGTGACAGATGTTAGCAACAAGGATATAATATGTCAATACAGTGTCGTTAGACTTCAGTAAACCATTTATTTGATATGAACTTTTTTAGTATTTATACATCACTTTCCATTTTTGTTTTGATAATAGCATTAAATATAAAGATTGCTGTTGGAAAAATGAACCAGCTCAAATGTGGGTTGTTCTGTGGGGACTGCAGAAGTAAAGTATGCACACTGTAATTGGAGTTTTAATTTAACAGCGTATTAAACTCAGTGAAAACAAAGCCTTAAGCAGAGTGTTGAAAAGATCACATACTCTGGAATACGCTGCATAAAAGACATGAATTGCAGAAAGTGATGTGAATGAGAGGATGCTATTTTACATATCTGGAATCAGTAAGTGGACCTTGACCAGAGTCGGGTTAAGGCTCACAGCAGTGACAGTGTAAGAGGCCAGACATACAACTGGAGGATAAATGCTGTCACAGAGAATTTCCAGTGAATTCTAATAAATGGCTAACTGGTGAAGTGAAGCTGGAGTTGGAGCTGCAGCGTGTGCTGGTTTAAAGCCTGGCCTGCTGCACCCTGCACTGTGGCAGGAGAGGAAGTGATTCATTTAGCAGCTTCCTCCTCACTAATGAGCACTTGACCACAAAGATTTAGAAAGTCATGCTCTTTCCCAGGTAGTCTCCTCTCATTTTCTCTGTGGCATTTGCTTCCAGGACAGCTCTGTTAGAGTTTTTATTGACAGCTGGCGGTGACCCAAAATGCATTACCTACTAACTTACCTCTACAAAGAGTAAGTCAATTTAGCAAACTGATGTAATATTTTTTTTTTTGTTACTTATCCTGCAATGAGCTGGCGACTCATCCAGGGAGTACCCTGGCCTTCGCCCATAGAGTCACTGGATTTGGCCCCAGTAACCCCCGCTCCACCTTGAATAAGGTGGTATAAAAGCGGTAACATCACCCGCAACCCGCATGGATAAAGCGGAAGAAAACGACCGAACGAACGAACTGTTACTTATAAATAAAACACATCAAATTCATCAATCCATGCTATCGGAAGTTTTTTTTTTCAGCTCTTTATCAAGTTCTAGTGAAACTTAACAACCCATTTATTTGAATCTGGTGTGTCGGAGCAGGGCGGAGGGCCCACAGGACCAGGACTGAAAAACAACGTGGTAGCATAACTCTGTTTCCCTGAAAATACATTGGTTCTGACTAATACTTGTGAAGTAATCTGTCACATCCATAGATTCCTATTTGAAATGAAATATGAACTCTGCTGAAAAATCTATTTTCGATGGACAGATTTGGCAACTGCATCCGCAAACTTTTAATTTGACTTCATCTTTAAGCTTATAGCGCTGTGACCTCTGCTCACTGGCACAGCTTATGGAGGATGCAGGAGTGTCTAGTAACATCAAGGCTGAGCAGCTCCTTTGTGATCCAAATGTTTCCAATAACTCCCACTGTGAAGTCCAAAACTCTAAATGTTTTGATAAAAGCTGGATATAATCAATTCCCAAATTCACATAGCTGACGAATATTTCTGTTCCACTGCAGACAAACCTGCAGTAGCTGATTACTGCTTTTTGGTTCGACTTAGGCCACAAAAGTACTTCTGCTTGTTTTTCTGGTCTTAATGACATTGCAGAAACGCGATTTATCAGCTGCAGTGATGGTCCTGGATGTACAATTTACATGTCATGCGTCCAAGTGATACACTTCAGGTGAATATTGCCATACCTTAGCAGCCCTCCAAATGTTAGCCCCCTCCCCCCACACTAGACAAGCAATTATTAAAAAAAAAAACATTTACATACATACATGTATACATACAAGGTGCGTGCCTCTGTTGGCTAGTCCTGTAATAAATGTTACAAATGTCTTTAGACTGCATCAGTTTTAGCTAGCTCTACCCAATTATCTAGCAACTGACTGTCTCCACGTGATCGACACTGATTTTTGCCTTTGCGTTTGAGAAACAGGCCATTAAATGTGCCGCCACGCATTCGCCTGCCCACTACTTATCTGTATGTGCTTGATACCGGGCATATCATTAACGTTTTAGATGCTGCCTGATCCCATTTTTTTAGTTTTGTGTTGGCAATAACAACGAACGACGGCAACTGTAACTCTCAACGAGCTCCATTGACCGCTCTGATAAAGAGGCCCGTTTAAATCTAAGGAATCGCTCTAATAAAAATGCATTCATTCTCTCTGCGTATGACTGCGAGACATCTCATATAATACAAGTGAGCATCCGTATTAAGTGCCCATGACCTGATTTTATTCTGCGCTCAGTGTATGTGCGGGCTTTACAGGCGCACCAGCTGCTTCAATGTGGCCCATGTAAGTTAATGCCATAACAGGGCAGATTATAATGAAATCATGTTTGAACATGAGCATTTGTTTATAGAGTGAAATAAAAACAGACAAATGGCTTTCGGGACATTGTAATCTTTATAAATGGTCACGTGCTCACGCTGAATCACTCTGCGCTTCACGCAGCACCACCACCCAGCTGAATATAAGTCACGGCATACATTTAAAAATGGGGCAGGAATAATGCATGTAAGATGTTGCACTTTAACGTATCACTGCATGACCGGTCGTCTCCGTCTGTGTAGCCACCAGCCATGCCTCGTGTCTCATCATCGGCGCCTAACATTGTTCGCCGACTGTGACAGGCTAACAATAAAAGAGTGAGAGGTCGGTCGGAGGGATTGCTGCTAAATCACCAGCGTGGTGAATCAATTGATTTCAGAAGAGGAGCAACACTGAATCCACTACAGCACTTAGTGTGAATAACAGCTTGAATTGACTGAGTCCCTTGCCTTGGGGGGTCTTGTGTGCATGTGTGTGTGTGCGTGTACATTGATTTGCGTTCTTGTGTCAGTTTTATGTTTCACTGGTGTGTGTTTTGTATGTCTTTCTTCTCAACAAGGCCAGGAGTCTCCCGCTAGCAGCACTGTCAGGCAGCATTTTGACACAGGGGTGCTTTGAGCTAAATGCTAATGAATGCTTGAAATTGAAATTATTCTGATTGCAGGCTCCAACTTAACTGTTTACACGGATTCTAAATAAAGTTATCTGATAAAGATGTGACTTGACGTGCCCCAAGCATCAGAATACAACTTTTTTGACATGCGCAAAGTGGTTCTGCTCACTGTGAAGCTTCTAATCTGGCAGAAATATTACAGAATATGTTTTTTTTGTTGTTGTTGAGAGCATTCATTTTATTCATTCTTTTTGCGCCGTCTGTCAACACGCTATTCATGTCGTGTTTATAGAGCGAACGGTAGCTGATAGTGTGATGTGAGCAACTGCTGTCAATATTGAACTCGCCAGTAACGCTGCTGTCCTCTTTAGTAAGATCAGGAGCCTCAGGCAAGTTATCCTCAAACTTCACTTCCACACCGTAGCAAACCATGTTCGGCAAATGGTGGATTCAACTTCGTTCTTCTTTTCAAACAAACAACTTGTTGTTTCGAGCCTTTCAAGCATCAAGGCGATGTAATCATGGCTAAGTGCTTCAAACCTCCAACCACAACAGTTAAGTTGTATCGGCCACAGACAGTTTTGTTTAGCTTCTGGCGTGTTTTAATGCCTCCTGGATGCAGTGCCACCTATGACGGTACCTCCACCTGGAGAGAACATGCACAGAAAGAATATATTTATTCCAACCAGAGAGAAATGATCAGACCAAGCATTTACTTGGTTAATATTTTCCTATTCAATGGACCACCAAAGGTTTACACCACCCCTGATTGAAGATTCATTGAGATCATGCCGGATCGGAGCAGTTTCTTCCGATTGAGGTGTTTACATGAGGCATTTTTATTCTGATTGGGTGTTTATTTAGATTACTGGTGGAATATTAACAAACCCAGCTAATGTCCACCGTCTAGGTCCAGCATGTTAACATGCAAATATTTGCTTACATGACATACCACTGAGGCTGATGGGAACGTCATTGGGTTTCAAGCAATATGTCAAAAAACCAAATAAAAACGATTATTATCTTGATTGAACAGAATGGAATTAATAAGAAAAGGATATATCGACTATTTTGTTGCAGAATAAAGTGGCAAAGAGAAACCGTTTTCCCCTGCATAGTACCCGGAGCACCTGTGTTTCTATTACAAGAGAGCACTGCCGGTAACAGGATGGTCATTGTTGCCTTTAGGCTGTTTGATACTGACAGACACGCTTCCTCCTCCTCTTGCAGTGACTCGTACTCGTCCTGCAGTGAATGTTTCCTGCAGTGATTCTCATGTGAATCTTCCTGACCTCCAGAAGCTGCGGTGCCTCAAGTTACTGATTGCAGCGTAAACGGTTGTTATACTGTAAAGAATTTGATTGTGTAAGGAGCAAAATGTAACTGCCTGACTTCCACAAGTGGAGCGTTATTATACTGTTAAGTGCCCAACAGCAGGGTAATGACCAAAAAGTTCATCACATTGAGTCCCCAAAGTGAGTTTTTCAATTACCGAGCCATGCAGCTACAATGTGGCGCAGTGCAATTTTAAGCTAATTTTAATGATGTCATTAGCTTGATGGATGGTCAGTATTACACTATAATAAAGAATACTGGAGGTGGTTTTTAATTAGTAACTCGGTAAAGGCTGTTGCCGTTTGTTTAGATGGTTTAAGTAGATCGCTGCGTCCCCTCTCATCAGTTAAGTCTTATTTACACAGGCGTTATTAACACGCAGAAGCTGTTTGCAGATTCAAAGTACACTAAGGGGCTTGAAGTGGTGGTGTTTAGGACAGCCTTGACACATTAGATCACGCAGCTCTCCTAGACTTCTGGTCTCACAGGTCACGCTGTGTGACCAAGGTCATGCGCGGATTTCACACTCCGTGACATTGCGAGTCGATACGTGGGACTTAGTCCGACGAGCCATCTGGACACCCACTGTGTGTGAAAGATGCTGTAAGAGAAGGCTGACCTTCACAATGGCAGTACACTCTGCACTCAGTGTTAGCCGGCCACATGAGCCCATGCATATTTGATGCAAAAACCTCACTCGACCTCTTCGAAAGTGCAACAGAAGGTATGTCTTGTGGCACGCAAAATAAGAGTATTTTGATGCTTTATCGGCTTTCGTTTTTTCGTTCATGTCGCTTTTCGGTGATTTATTGCAGCATTTGATGTACATAAGTGAAGGAGCAAATCTAGGCCCCGAGTTCCTCATGCTTTAAATAGGCCAACAGCTGACCTAATTGCTAGTGCTGCTGTCACTGGAATTGGGACTGGTTCGCCGATGAGGAGGAGAGGAGGAGAGCAGAGCAGGAAATAAAAGTGCTTGAAGATGAAGAAGACAAGTAATGGATGAAGAGACGTAATGAAGTCCTCCACAGAAAAGGAGGGGAAATAGAGACGGAGGTGTGGTCCGCGGTGGATGGCTGTCTCGGCCGTCTCGGCTGGGGAAATTGCCACATATGGTCGCTGCATTCGCACGTACGGATGTGAGCACACACACACACACACACACACTCAGAGAGCAAAAATAGCCAGGCTATTTCGACGCTACCTCTGTAAAATTGACTTGAGGAGGAAACTGCTCTTCAGCTAATCTTGCAGCCCTGACAGGAGGACAGGTTTTGTTAGGCAGAGAAAATGGAAAGAGATGTGGGAGCTCGATGGTAAACCGGTACTCTCCTGGTGACGGACAGGCGCAGAGAGGGAGGACAGAGGAGGAGATTTACTCTTTTTTTTTTTTTCATGTTCACGTCTTGATGCACGGGGTATCTACATATGTGACTGACTGTTGAGCTTTCAACCTGTCTCTTCCAATTTGGCTAAGAAGAAGCTATCAAATGTGGATTATTTTGAGGTGAGGCCCCATGCTCTGTTCTGAGCATGCTAATGCCAGGGTGCTCCGAGGTCAGCCTCTGTCTCTTTTAATGCTATTCCTTTACTCCTCCTTTGTTCCCTCTATACTCCCTCTGCTCCTCTCCCTGTCCTCCCTCTTCCTGTGCCCCATCACCCCTCTTCCTCCCCTACCATCTCCTCCCCTCCTGCAGCTGCCACTGTCCTTGTTTTTGACCCATATAATGACCTGGACCATGTCCTGACAACACAAGGAACCGTCAGATTTCGTCTCTACGCCAGCTCCAGCTCCTTTTAGCCATTGGCGATGCGTCGAACACGTGGGAGTTGTAGGGTTTAACAAGACTGCATTTCGTCATTGTTGACTCACAGCGAGACCAAACATTGAACAAACTGCTGTTTCTTTCATGGGCTTAATTCGTGTCGATTCCAAAAAACATGTCCTCAAAATGAGAGTTTGGAAATGATTCACCTGTCATCCCCAAGTTATTTCGGCTCCATTGCTCTAGCATTTGAAAATGGCAACGGAAAGATTATCCTGGCAGCGACAGTTGCTTAAGAAAATACATAAACTGTTAAACACTGATGTGACTCATGCCACCAAAAAAATGTTTTCCATCTGTAGGATAAGATGCGCGAGTCTCCAATCTGGCATACACTGCCATACCGCGGGACAGTCATGTTGAATATGCAAAAGCAGAAAAGCACTGCGACATTTCAGTCCCTTTATCTTGTCTTGTTGATCTATTACAGCAAATCAGTTTGCTCTCACTTAAAGAAATGATTAAAGGATGGAATAATTTCTCCTGGAGAAAAGTGACACACTCAAAGCAAGCTCCACCTAACAGCAGAGGAGGAGGCACTCAACTTCCCAGCGTGACATCTGCAACAGGATTAGCAAATTGCTGTGACAGTCTGACATTTGAACCCTAGGGTGGAGCTGGCTGGTGAAGTCAGGCCACTGATAGTTGGTCGTGATGGGGTCCTGACAGTGCCTGTTGGTATTATTATAAATGTTTGTGCTGCACCAACAGTATCCCTGCAAGAGCTTGTGTCATGGTTTTTTTTTTTACGATGAGGGCAGATTTAAGAAGGATTGGCGGCTTATCCGTCAGCGGTTGCCCATGCTGCGAGATAATAGCTCACTTTGGTTGCAGTTCTGACACCACAGACGTTTGAGGTAGAGACCTGGACACAATTCTAACTGGATCAAAAAAGTATGTGTCTCTGGCCATTCACTACCATCTATATGTTTTTCTGAAATAAGGTCCCATTGTGGTCCACTGGAAGGGATGTGACTTTGCCCCTCTGTGACACAACCAGTTGATCATCTCACATTTGCTACCTAAAATAATCATTCCTTATTGTGTTCTGGGCATCAGCATTTAATGAGTTTTCCCGTTAAATGTAGCATTTCATACAACGCTCAAAATTGACGCACTTGTTCCTGTAATAACCAGGTGCTATAGACGGAATAGGTCTAGATCAGACAACAATGGGCACTGCACTAGTTATCATAGCATTAACATAACTTATATCTGGTGCATATGCTTCCTTTTCATATTTGTTTTGAGTTTACAGTTCTTTTGTTTTCTTGTTGTTGTATTTTCACATTTCATAAATCCAAAGTCGTATGTCAGAAGAAACTGGCTGTTTCATTCTCAAGGTTTAATCCAATCCATGGGCTGCGGACCCAGAATATCAGATCTGTAAATCGACTGGCCTTTAGAAGACGCCTAGAGACTTGAGTGTTGACTGTTTGTCTCAGTGACAAAAGCATCTCAGCCTCAGCAGCCATGAATGTGCAAAGTGCTTTGCTGCCGGTCTGAGCAAGGCAGATAATAGAGTGTGATACAGTTGTCCTGTTATCATATTCCAAGGGATTTTATCCTTTGCTGAAAAAGTATCAGCTTATTCTGCAGCTGTTTCCATGATCTCTTTCCTGGAAAATGTCAAGCATATCAAATCTTCGGAGCTGCTAAAAATAGCAAAGGTAGTTTTATGTGGACGCTTTTAGTGTACTTCACAAATTCCCAAAATCCATTTGTCTGATAAGCCTGACCTCACTCAGCCTCCTTTGTCGACTCATAAGTGTGCTAATGGAGCGTACCAGCTGTAGCCCTCGACAGCCGACACGTTATTGAAGCCGACCAGAACCTTATCTGAGCGCAGAGGTCAGGGAGAGGTCGCACGGAGTCTCATTAGAAAACCCCGTTACTGCTGCGACGGGGCTGCGCTGTGAGCAAGTGAGTCAGCTTTGTTTAGTTCATCAAGCGCTCATCTCATGTGGTGACTTGCGATGTGTATTTATGGAAAATTGTCGAGGCTGAAATTTGGCTGAGGAATTTCTGCTTGTGGCGCCAAGGCAGCGGCATCAGCAGCCTCTCACCCTGAATGATGCTCCGTGTGAATAATGAGGATGTGAGACGAGGGTCACAGTGAGACAATTTCCTCTGCCGTTCCAATTACCTGAACTGACCCATGTTGGGTTTGAAGATTTTTTATATTTCACATTAAATGAATCGTCCATTTCAACAGGAACTGTGCAGCACAGTGAAGTTAGTGAAGTATTACTTCCCTGTCAGTTGTGATCACGCCACGCGAGCGTACACAGCATGAATGTGAAGTGACAGCAGGCTGAGGTGGATTGCTGAGATGAGACTTTGCATGCCGAAGCATTTGCAGGTGCACACAGCTTTCTTAATATCCCGGGGTTAACTGTTTCTAACAGTAGGAGTATGTGGAGCTAAGTCCATGTAATTATAATTTTGCGCGCCGCGGGCACAGTTTTTGTGCTTATCATGCTAATTGAGTTTGCTCTTGTGTTTGCTTAGTTTACACCTCCACAACAAACCTGGCGAAATATTCATGTGCCTTAAGTCAAAACAACTCAAAACAAGGTTTGGCACGCATGAATTTGGCCATAGAATACAAATATATGTTGTTGTTGTTGTTTTTTTTGAAAATGAAAATTCTGTATGTTGTGTGTATCCAGCAAAAACAAGGGTTTTCACCAGTGCATTGCAAGACCGGCTGACTGCCAGGAGAGTTATACATGCTTCAGTTGTGCTTTTAAAAAACATTGTGTTTTTAATAAGACACAGCAGGTTTCCGGCTACATTATAATTGCTAAACGGTTGCATTTATATGCCATTAATCGTGCCTCTAATTAAAAAATTTGAATGACTCTTACTTTACTTATCTCTGCTGATAATTAATTTAGTGTTACTGCTTTTTGTTCTGGTTTTATTTTGCGCAGTTCAAGGAACCTTCGTGGTAAACAAATCCTGAGAGCACACACGGTGTTCAAGGGGGTCAACAAGCAAGCACAATCGCATTAATCTCCCTCTGCTGTTTTGAATTTTAATAAGACTCATTCAAAATGGAATTGCACGTTGCAAGGATTTTACTCTAATAACTGGAATGTGAGGAGATTTCATTGCTTATGGTGCCCTAAAGGGCTCGATAATGTGTCTCTATGGGAGTCGATATCGACGATCTGTGTCAGAACACAAAGCTCACCCTGCTCATGTGGTGCGGTTGTTTCAAGATCACTTTCTTCTGGCCGAGAGGCAACAACTGCTGCAAACTGTCATTTCCTTTGGACCAAACTCTCCTGCTCTCCCTCTCCCTTTACCTCTCTAACCATCTCGTATTATAATGTCCTCTCTCCCCTCTTACCTCTTCTCCACTCACTGCATCCCTCTTACTGACTCCCCTGTCCGTCGAGTGCCCTCTAATGCTCTTTATCAATGACGGGGCACAGATGCGGAGTCCTACCCATCCATCTACTCCTCCACAGTTGTTAGCTGTTAGAAAACACAATTTGTTTCAAACACACTGCTCTCATCCAGAGTTGGAACATGTTTGAGAATCTGCTCACACTGACACAAGTAAGCCCTCATACACTCTCTCTGTGCACACACGTGCATGCAGAAAATTAAAAAGATAAGTGATTCCTGGCATGAAAACCAAGCCGCTGTCTGCCAAGCTGCAGAAGATTAGATTACCATTTTGTTTTGCACTTCAAATTCTTATCGTTAAACTATAAACCCAGTAATTTACTGTGCAGACGATGATATGCCCAACTATAAATTTGTATTATCTAAAGCCACACGTATCAGTGGTTTTTATATTACCTTTGGATCTGATTATGGTGTGTCACTTGAAAGGGGACACCTCAAATGACAAACACAAAGACAACAATCCCTCATCTACATTTGACCTCAACTCTGTGGAGCTCTTCAGCATCTTTAAGCTAATTTGCACGCATGGCCCACGACTGAACAGTTTATGTTTAGCCTTACTGCTCCCATCTGCATGGTTTCCACTCGCAGCAGGCAACCGTTTTCAATAAATTCACTGTACGCTACCTCCTTAGGACCAAACAGAAACCAACAGAGCTAAAAGAGACTGATATCTGACGTATGTCCATCACGTGGACACAGACAGTGAATGCTTATCTTGCTTAGTTTCTGCTGCATGTGTAAATGGCTGTATGATAACACATTTGCTATATCAACTTTATAAGTTGATGATATGGTGTTTTTGTGTTTACCGTCTGTTACTCTCGCCTCAAGTTGTCAAATAGATAAATTATAGGACATAAAACACAAATAATGATAGAAACGTTATATATAGAAATGTTAGTAGTTTCTATTATATATTGTATTTGTCTATTTACAGTCACCTGCCAGGAGTTATTTATTTTGACATGTGTGCAGTCTAGTGTCCCCACAGAGTCAAACTTCCCAACCAGTACTAGGAATAAAATATATAAAGTTTGTGCTGGGGTTGTGTTGGACAGTTCGTCTGATCCCGTCTATTGTGAAATATGCACTGCAGTTCACGTAAAATCCAGATGTATGCAGTTGGACTGGTGGTAAAGCCGACGCAAACTCTGAGGTTTACAGCGCTGAGAGCCTTGGAACGGATCAAATCCTGTTTTTTTTTCCTCTTCAGTTCAGTATAAAAATGTTATAAATAAAAATTTTATGCTGGAACGTTACACGTCTACATTTACATTTAGAGTCATTGCCCTAATTCTGACAGGCAGCTGTGAATGTCTGTGCCTTTGGCTGTGAGAGTGACGCATTGCAGGCCTGATTGCATCTCCACGACACAACAACTGAGGGCAAGAGAATTTGCGAGTGAAGAAGCTATGTGTGGTAATCCAAATTCTGAATGTTTCAGGCCTCCATCTCTCCTGTTTATTTCTCGACTTCTATTTCCTCGCGGTTCTCCGACACGTCACAGGGCCGATGTTACAGAAACAAATCCAGTCCCTGATCAAATTAGGAGCACCTGCTTTTTTGCTTTAAAAAAATATCTGTGCTGTCAAAAACAAAAAGGGCAATGAATCACCAGCCCAATTGTATAACGTCGGTGTGACAATTGCGAATTACATAATTTACATTCGCTGCCAACGTTCAGTACCAGTGCAGGAAGTAAGGTTGATATTAATGTAGACAGACAGGTAAGTGGGCGTTTAAGGAGCCAGTCTTCAACCCTGGAGGACGGCTTCTGCATCTTATAATATATCAGAGGTGAGCAATGACCTTTCTTAAAGTTCAGCCATGATGAAGGCCTTTCCCTAACTATAATCGCGGTATTTGGCTGTCGAAGTGTTTGAGTTGAGAATCTTCACTGGCCTCAAATTTTGATTTTATTACGATTCACTGTTCAACTGTTCCTGATGATTTCTATCACACACAAAACACAAATCTGTCTTCGGTCTGTTATACATGTGTTTTATCACTTTCTGCTGATGTCTGCCTCCCTCCGTGATATCTACCGACGTAAGCAACGTTAGCCTAAAGTTCACCCACCAATCAATACAATAGAGCGATTTTACGACGTAACTTTCAAACTTCACCTTCCATCCTAGCAAAGGTGTAAATCCCAGGGGGCACAAGGGGTTGTGTTCTATCACAACTTCACTGTGCACTGAATGAGGTCTGCGTGAAATTAAGTTTGTATTATACATATGGGAAACCAATAACAACAAATTCCATCAAAAGAAAGAAACGTTTGTGTTTTTTTGAAACTTTGTGTTTGTAGCTGTAATGTGCAGGGAAATATCTACGCTGCGGCAGCATCTGCACTTCTAGTTTTTCTCACTTCATCAATTTTTGATTACATCTTGCAATAGTGCCGCTGTGCTTAAGGCTGAAATCCACTTTTTCTTCACTTTAAACCACGGTTCAAAAGGACACAAACTTAACTGCGTCAACCAAATAAAGATTAAAGAGAATCCATTAACTTGTAGCCAGTTTTACTTTGATTACAATATATGGGTGGACAAATTTTAACCTTTTGATTGTCTTTTTAGCACACTCAGTGAAATGGACTCCTGCTGCACTCCATGACACTGCTGGGTTGTTTCTACACATATGGATATATGCTGTAGATATTCATGAAAGCTTGATTTATTTTGTAGAAAGAACCAATTTGTTTGCACTTGTCATTTACTAAGAGTGGCCCCATTTCACCCTGGAAATTAGACTTAGATCCTTGAAACAAAAACAGGGTTCAGAAAAGTAAAGATTTGCTTCACATCTGGTCGAATTGAATTCTCTTTTTAACATGGCAGCTTCTCACGTTTGCCTTAGGTTCAAGGGAGAAACAGACAAAGAGAGAGAGAGAGAAATATCGAGGGAGGCAATATTACAGTAATCTAAACCAGAGTGATGGGACCATGAATCAGGAGCAGCAGAAAATAAGCTCTGTGGTGAAGCTGCCTTCACACCACTGCTTTCTCATTCCTACTCTCTTTCTTTGGACCCCCTCCCCCTCTTTCCCCCTTTTCCTCGCTGTAAGCATCACCTTGCCAGATGCCGTCTCCATGGCGATTCTCATGGTTCTCTTTGACAAGGTCACCTTCACCAGAGAGGCGAAGTCACCCAGAGAAGAACGGGGGAACGAGAGACAGAGACAATTTTAAGACAAAGATAAGGAGTGTGACTAACAAGCAGAAAATGAGA